>NC_090298.1:4975000-5227500 GCF_039906515.1 Pseudorca crassidens
TCTAATCCTGCAGGGCAAAGATGCTGCTGCTATAACCCCTGTTCTCTCATTCAAGGTCAGCTCTGTCTACTCCCACATACTTCCACCCCAATGCATCATATTCCAATAAAGTAAGGAATGCACTTCTAAAACAAGAGAGTTATCTAGAATTCACTAGGAGTTTTGAATTATAATTTCTTGAATGTGTGTGAGTGCATGTATGATCGAACAACGTTGAGAAAGTTCTCCTTGGAACGCCCTTTACTTCACTGTGGGCAAGGACTCAGTACCCACTTCCTTCTTTATGTAGCAGTTTGTTGTGTGAGGCAGCATCACATTGTTTAATGTGATATCAAAATTAGAGGATATAAAAACACTTCCTGGCATTTGGAATGCTGGAAGTCTTCAGCTGACATTCTCCAAAGTCAGGTCTTCACACTGAGGAGAACAAAAGCCCAACTAGAAAAGAGCATGGTGAAGGGGCAGAAGACTCCTCTTCCTTCTGGTATCACCTATTTCCACTGTCCCTGTGAGCACCATCAACTGGATCCAGACCACTTGTGTTCCTAGAATGACTCAGACCATGGACAAATGACCTCATTTCTCTGCCTCTCAGTTTCTTCTTCTGTAAAATGGGGTCACAGCTTGAGAAGGTTGTTATGGGAATTCAACTAGGCAACACGTGTAAACATAGGAGTTCCTGTCACAGTAATTACCTTGTACCCCCGCTTCTGAGTTCCCCATTGCCATCAAAGACCTGGTCATCTGCTAAGAAATCCAGAGTACTCTCTCTGTGGCCCTTTTCTCCTCTGTCTGCTGCCCTGGAAAATGTATCCTCTTCTTCTGGCTCTTGAATCTAAGTCTCCAGCCCACAACTCTCCTGGACTCCTGAACTTTTCATGTAGTAACTTACTAGACGTCTCCACCTACATCTCTCTAAAGATCAAGTCATTACCTAGCACCTCAGAGTCGCTCATTCTCCAGTGTAGACCTACGTCATCACCAGCACCACTGTACCGTCACCCAAGATAAAAATTAAGGTGCCTCCTAAACCCTTTTCCTCCCTCCCTCCACTCCACCATCACCAGCCGTGACAAGCTCGTCCTAATATTACCACTTCCTGCCTGTCCTCTCCCCACTGCTGTGACCTCGTTCAGGTCCCCTTAATCTCTTGCTTCCATCATGGGACCCTCCCAGTCCAGCCCTCTTCCCAACTAACAGCTACAGGAATATCAATGTTTTTCTCTTGAAAAGTTATACGATTCAGAAGGGTCATAACAATAATAATAATAAAAAATACCCATGTATACACCAGCCAAATTAACAACTATTTCTCATTTTACCTTCATAAATTTTAATAAAGTTTGTGTCCCTGTCATTTTCATGCCCTGTTCCTTTCCTTCCTCCCCCTTTTCAGAGGAGTCTGTCCTTCTAGTCTATGATTTTATACTTTCAGCACATAGAAGTATATCAAATAATTTAAAATATTATGTTGTGATTTATTTAATTTCTAAATAGCATATCCTGTTGAACCACTTGCTGTTGTCACATAATGAGCCTCCTAAAGGAGAACTGTGTCATTTGACATGAACATCAATAGCTTCCCCAGAGCTTACGAGACAAGCCTGGAAAACTTAGAACAATGCTTAAGGTCCTACATGAGATGTCCTGTGCCTACTTCTTTCTGCACTTTATACACCACACACACACACACACACACACACACACACACACACACACACACACACACACACCCCACCTGATGCTCCTGCAGCCCTGCTGAGCAATGTGAAATGTCATAATGCATCGTGTGGCTGTTCTCATTTTTGTTCTGTGATCCCTTTTCAATTCTGCACAGAAAACCCTGTACCTCCCCTGGTCTGAGCAACAACCCACCTATTAGCTCCTCTGCGTGTCCATCAACACCCTAACCCCATGCCACTTGCAGGGTCAGCGACCCCTCATCTACTGTCGATTTAGCACCTGCTGTTGTTGCACACCTGCTTACCCATCTCTCTTTCCTTGCTAAAATGCATGCTGCCACAGGCTGGTGAGCCCCATCTTGGTTGTTCTTTTTACTCCCAGCTCTTAGATAAAATCAAAAGATCCACACACAATGGTGGAAGATCATTGGATAGACCATGACAGGGAGGAAGGTATCGCCCCTTTTTGCAGATGAGTAAAGCAAACTCAAAAAGCCTTGCTGACCCAGGCTCAGCACAGCAAAGTGGATGGGTTAGACTTCAGTTTAAAGTCTAGGACTTCCTATTAGTCTGTTATTTCAACTAAGTGTGAAAACAAAGTCAAATGTGCAAACATAATGTGCAAACATTTCCTTGGGGCTTTGCAAAATGTTACTTGGCTGAAATTACAATGAAAACAGAAAGCTTATATTTCAGGCACAAATAAATAAAGTGATTTAAAAATCCCAAAGATTTGCATCTTAAAAAAACAATTTGTATCTGTATACCTAAACACAAAACTATATATTTTAATATACCTTTAATATAGTCTTATCCTGTTATTTAAAAAGACCTTGAGGGAACCCCATGTGTGAAGGTTTCCCTCATGCTAACATACTTGAGGCAATTTCTTAAACACCAGAGACACTCCCCTAAAGCATGTCAGCCTCAGGGCCTTTGCACTTTCTGTACCCTCTGCCTGGACAGCTCTTCCTCCTGATGACCACACAGCTTTTTCCTCATTCCTTGGCCACCTTATCTAAAACTGTAGCCCTTGTCCCAATGCTTTTTCACCGTCCTTCCCAGCTTTACAGTCCTCCTTTGCATTGTCATAATAACATAAGACACACTTTGTTTATCTTGTCCATTGTCTGTCTCACCCAATAAAATGGAAGCCCCATGTGAGCAGAAACTTTTATCTGTTTTGTTTTTTGCTATATTTCCAGTACCTCAAACAGTGCTTGAGGTGTAGTAAGTGTTCAACCAATATTAGTTTCAATGAATAAACCTAAAAAGATCACTGGCTTTAGGATACAACAGAGCTGGGTTTGATTTCAGTATCCTCTACTGACTGCCTCTGTGAACTTAGATACATTGCTTAACCAGCTCTCTTTGCCTTAGTGTCCTCATCTGTAAAATGGGCTGAGAACACCCACATCCCTGTGTTGTAAAGAGGAAAACCAAAATGTGTGTCCACATGGTGGTGGGTCTGCAACAAGCATCAGCTGTTCTCCTCTTACCCAAGAGGAGGCTCACAGACATTTCCATCAGGAAATATAACAAACACATGGCAATAAATGTCCAGAAAAAAGTGAGGTTAAAAAATGGACCTAAAATGTAATCTCCACAAATGAGCAGAGTGTAACACATGTCCAGCATGAGCTCAGTGGTGGAAACCCTCAGGAGTGAGGTTCTGCCCTCCAGAGGTACCAGTCCAAACCACCCAGTGAAGAAAACACATGGTATCCCAAGGGATTCTGCTTTGTCTTTGGAAATCACCGTGCCTTGAAATGTTACTATGTGAAAAGATGCCATGTGAGTGACTACACAGCAGCATCAGAAGTTGGGCCCATGAGCTTTAATGATCTTCTGCTTCTCCAGGTACCCTGGACACCATCTTTTACCCCATTACTCCCTCTGACACAGTCCACTTCTCTGTGGTCCATCTTTCTCTGCTGTACAAATAATCACCAAGCAGTGACACTAGCCCATGGGGGAGGACCAGCCAGTTCAGGTAGAAAGATCCACCACTCACCGGCCTCAGAGTTTCCTATGGGTCACTGCCATGCGATCCCACGTAATGCACATGGCTGTTTTCCCAGAACCTTGTCTCTCCTAAATCATGAACTATGGAAAATGTTCTAATTTGAAAAGATCAAGTTACCAAATTTGTGTGTCTGCTCTTATCAACCTGATCATATGTTGGTCGCCAGCACTGAAGGCTTCCTGCACAAGGAGAACATTACTGACCTTAGCTTTTCTCTTAAACGCTAGTGGGCCAGAACAATCTCAGGAAATACCCCTTTGGCTTGAGGACCCGCCAGACTCCAGGAGTCTAATACTCATTCCTTTTCAAATGAACAAATTTTGGAAACAACTCAAATGCCCATCAACAGGTGAAAGGATAAACAAACTGGTGCATCCATACAATGAAATACTATTGAGCAATAAAAAAGAATGACCTTTGAGGGGTACCACCACTTGGGATCATCTCAAAATAATTGTGCTGGGTGAAAGAAAGCAAACCAGAGAAGTGCACATGCCACATATGATTCCACTTATATAAAACTGGAAAACACAAACTAATCTAAAGTGACAGAAGGACAGAAAGTGCCTAGATACAAGGGGTAAGGCAGGGGCTGGGAGGGTCGGGAGGGACAGATAGCCAAAGGACATGAGGAAACTTCACAGTGATGGGATGTTCATTATCTTGATTATGGTCATGGTTTTACAAGCATATTCATATGTCAAAACTTTATCAAACTGTACACTTTAAATAGATGCAGTGTAATGGATATCAGCAATATCCCATAAGGCTGTTAAACATAAATAAGTACTGCACGTAAATATAATTTTTGTATAATCTATATTATTTTTTGCTGGCCAAATTTAGTGTTCATTTTTTGTAGACTTGGGGAAAATGAAGAAAGAGCAGGGAAGAAAAAATGCAAATAATCAATTATTAAATGGCTCCAAAATAACCACCTGTAGAAAATCGTATATACTAGCAAACAGACTCCAACAGCACATTAAAAGGATCATACACCATGATCAAGTGGGGTTTATTCTAGGAATGCAAGGATTCTTCAATATACGCAAATCTATCAATGTGATAAACCATATTAACAAATTGAAGGAGAAAAAACATATGATCATCTCAATAGATGCAGAGAAAGCTTTTGACAAAATTCAACACCCATTTATGATAAAAACCCTGCAGAAAGTAGGCATAGAGGGAACTTTCCTCAACATAATAAAGGCCATATATGACAAGCCTACAGCCAACATCATCCTCAATGGTGAAAAACTGAAAGCATTTCCACTAAGATCAGGAATAAGACAAGGTTGCCCACTCTCACCACTCATATTCAACATAGTTTTGGAAGTTTTAGCCACAGAAATCAGAGAAGAAAAGGAAATAAAAGGAATCCAAATTAGAAAAGAAGAAGTAAAGCTGTCACTGTTTGCAGATGACATGATACTATACATAGAGAATCCTAAAGATGCTACCAGAAAACTACTAGAGCTAATCAATGAATTTGGTAAAGTAGCAGGATACAAAATTAATGCACAGAAATCTCTGGCATTCCTATATATTAATGTTGAAAAATCTGAAAGTAAAATCAAGAAAACACCCCCATTTACCATTGCAACAAAAAGAATAAAATATCTAGGAATAAACCTACCTATGGAGACAAAAGACCTGTATGCAGAAAATTATAAGACACTGATGAAAGAAATTAAAGAGGATACAAATAGATGGAGAGACATACCATGCTCCTGGATTGGAAGGATCAACATTGTGAAAATGACTCTACTACACAAAGCAATCTATAGATTCAATGCAACCCCTATCAAACTACCAGTGGCATTTTTCACAGAACTAGAACAAAAAATTTCACAATTTGTATAGAAACACAAAAGATCCCGAATAGCCAAAGCAATCTTGAGAACGAAAAACGGAGCTGGAGGAATCAGGCTCCCTGACTTCAGACTATACTACAAAGCTACAGTAATCAAGACAGTATGGTACTGGCACAAAAACAGAAAGATAGATCAATGGAACAGGATAGAAAGCTCAGAGATAAACCCATGCACATATGGACACCTTATCTTTGATAAAGGTGGCAGGAATGTACAGTGGAGAAAGGATAGCCTCTTCAATAAGTGATGCTGGGAAAACTGGACAGACACATGTAAAAGTATGAGATTAGATCACTCCCTTACACCATACACAAAAATAAGCTCAGAATGGATTAAAGACCTAAATGTAAGGCCAGAAACTATCAAACTCTTAGAGGAAAACATAGGTAGAACACTCTGTGACATAAATCACAGCAAGATCCTTTCTGACCCACCTCCTAGAGAAATGGAAATAAAAAAAACAAAAAAACAAATGGGACCTAATGAAACTTCAAAGCTTTTGCACAGCAAAGGAAACCATAAATAAGACCAAAAGACAACCCTCAGAAAGGGAGAAAATATTTACAAATGAAGCAACTGACAAAGGATTGATCTCCAAAATTTACAAGCAGCCCATGCAGCTCAATAACAAAAAAACAAACAACCCAATCCAAAACTGGGCAGAAGACCTAAATAGACATTTCTCTAAAGAAGATATACAGACTGCCAACAAACACATGAAAGAATGCTCAACATCATTAATCATTAGAGAAATGCAAATCAAAACTACAAAGATATATCATCTCACACCAGTCAGAATGTCCATCATCAAAAAATCTAGAAACAATAAATGCTGGAGAGGGTGTGGAGAAAAAGGAACACTCTTGCACTGCTGGTGGGAATGTGAATTGGTTCAGCCACTATGGAGAACAGTATGGAGGTTCCTTAAAAAACAACAAGTAGAACTACCATATGACCCAGCAATCCCACTACTGGGCATATATCCTAAAAAAAATCAAAATTCAAAAAGAGTCGTGTACCAAAATGTTCATTGCAACTCTATTTACAATATCCAGGAGATGGAAACAACCTAAGTGTCCATCATCGGATGAATGGATAAAGAAGATGTGGCACATATATACAATGGAATAATACTCAGCCATAAAAGGAAATGAAATTGAGCTATTTGTAATGAGGTGGATAGACCTAGAGTCTGTCATACAGAGTGAAGTAAGTCAGAATGAGAAAGACAAATACCGTATGCTAACACATATATATGGAATTTAAGGAAAAAAATGTCATGAAGAACATAGGGGTAAGACAGGAATAAAGACACAGACCTACTGGAGAACGGACTTGAGGATATGGGGAGGGGGAAGGGTGAGCTGTGACAGGGCGAGAGAGAGTCATGGAGATATATACACTAACAAACGTAAGGTACATAGCTAGTGGGAAGCAGCTGCATGGCACAGGGATATGGGCTCGGTGCTTTGTGACTTCCTGGAGGGGTGGGATAGGGAGGGTGGGAGGGAGGGAGACGAAAGAGGGAAGAGATATGGGAACATATGTATATGTATGTATAACTGATTCACTTTGTTATAAAGCAGAAACTAATACACCATTGTAAAGCAATTATACCCCAATAAAGATGTTAAAAAAAAAAACAAAACAGAATTTTTGTGTAATGTATATTATTTTTTGCTGGCCAAATTTAATGTTCATTTTTTGTAGACTTGGGGAAAATGAAGGAAGAGCAGGGAAGAAAAATGAAAATAATCAATCATTAAATGATTCCATAATAACCACCTTTAGAAAATCATATATACTTCCTTTCCTTTGGTTGTATATATATTTTATTCACAAATTTCATATTGTAAGGTAAATACCATTATGTAACCTGTTCTTTTAACTTGGTAAACTAATCTATTTGGCCACATCATTAAGTTTTGTCCTACAATGCAGTTTTTAATGAGTTCCTAATGCACTGCTATTTATTAAACCAGTGTCTTGGTAGGTCTATAAATTGTTTCTAATTTTTCTTTTTAAAAATACTGTAACAAATATCTTCATATAATTTGGAGCACTCCTAATTATTGTCTAGCATAAACTCTTAAAAACTTATTTTATGTTTAGAAAAAAAATTGCTTAGTCAAAATATGTACCACACTTTAAGTCTTTATCTCTGTGTTCCAAAATTCAGGAGGGTTTATTTTTAACAAAATAGCACTTTTACTTATTAAAAATTAACGTACGCCCATCATTTCTATATTCAGTGACACACACATATCCAGGAAAAATACAAAAAAATATTTTTTTAGCAAAATAAAGTAAAATAATTGATTTAAGTTCAGTTGGGATATATTATTATCTAGTGAGAATCAAGATAATATGTTAGAAGAATCAACTATTTTCTAAGAGCAGCTTAACATAGACTCAGATTCCAAGATACAGTTTTGATACTGAGTTGTCTTTCTTACTGTTTTTTTTCCATAGTGCTGTGAAGCACTCAAAAGACCTCTGAGTGACTTTCCTTAAAGGTGTCTACTGACAAGTGGCTGGGAACAGTGAGTCCATTTCCTTTAGTCAGTGGTGATTTTCTTAGGATCAGAAGAAAGTGATAATTGATCCTACGGTGAGCACAAGAAGAGACAGCGGTGGGGCACCCAGATAAATTAACAGCAGGGCCACAGGCTGAGGTGCTAATTGGCTTAGAGGCTGTTTCTTCTAAACTTGATCCCTCAGATCTGACTTCTCCCAGCCAGACATTCAGATTCCCTCAAGCAAAACCCCTGCCCCAGGGAGGAGGGAGAGCCATCACAACACCCCCTCTCTCCTCCTTGAGTCATCTTTAATTTGGTGCATTTGTTTGATCTGTCAAGAGGCGGAAGGAGGGAAGGGATGCAGGAGACAGAAAGGGCGAGTAAAGCCCGGATCTGACATAGCCACCTGCCCCGCTTGTTACCATTGCTCAGGCCTTCTAGAAGTTGCCATGAGCACCTCAGAGGAGCCTGGGAGGAGATCACCTCCAGTGGCATCCTGGAGACAGCATACACAGTGGGTCCTCCTAGTGTGCCTCCGCCCCTCAGCTGCTCCTCTCCACCCCAACGTGGTTGCCCACCAGGGCCCCCAATGGCCCAAGAGCCTTCACTCTACTGTCCTGGGACACACTGGGCAGAACCTGAGCTGCACAAAGGGTTTGTCTAGTGTGCACGGGTGCATCTGTATCAACTGAGCAGTGACCAGAAATTATTTCCCGGACTATTTGTGCCTGCGACATAATCCAATTTGCACCTGATCCCTGCAGCTGACAATTTAGGACAGAAGGAAAGAGGCACTGAGGAGGGGAAGGTACAGAAGATCATTTATGGGGTAAAATAAAAGCAAGTGTCCAAGGCTAACCCAAAGGTGATATGAGATGACTGCTTTGCTTCTATCACCTTGGAGCAGGAGTGAAGTTGAGAATCAGTTTGGGGAGGGGCCCAGGTGGGATCCTGCAGAGGCTCAAGATGGGTACTCTTGGGCCAGTCCACACACCAGACTGGGAGACTCTGTCGCTGGTCCTGGGCCGGGAACACAGCACCATTTATCAATGCTGTGTCTTAATAGCCAGACAGTACCCCTTCCTGCTTTGCAGTAAACAGAGGAAGGGGAAAGCAGAACTTCTCCTTCTTCCTGGCAAGGCTCAGGATGTCTGTGGAAGGCAGCCTCCAGATACAGCTGTTAGGCTCATGGTGCATGTAGATTTTCTCCCGGAAATGATCACTTTGCCCGTGTGGGCACAAGAACATGCATTTGCATCTCCCATTCTCTGCAGTCCATGTGGGCATAGACACAGGATGCTGTGTGCAATTAGTCAGAAGAAAACAAGCCCATTCCCTTCAAGCTGTGTGTTTAGCCTTTATACTGAGCACTCAGAAAGGAGCTGTGATTTTTTTTTTTTTTTTTTTTGATCATTCTGCTCTGGTTGAGCTCATTTAACAACTTTATCAGAATCTTTTATTGAAGGTGAACTAGACTTGTTACTTATGCAGCTCTAATAGCCCTGAATCAGGTTTTTCTAAACTTACACTTGAAAAGATGTACAGAAAGTTCTTGCAGTTCTATAGGAGCTTCTCGTTGTATGAGCTATGCAATTACAACACAAGAAGATTTGAGAGGAAACCCAAAACAGTAGTCCAGAAAGACTTCTGTCTGAAAAGACAAAAAAAAAAAAAAAAAAGAAAGAAATAGGCATGGGGTAATTTAAACACAGCAAACTGCCCAATTCCTTATTTATAATGTGGAATCAAAAGCTCAGATGCATTTAAGTGGAATAAAGTAGGCCAAATGTTGCCCTTAGGTATGCATGCCCTGCTACCACTAATGTCCTAGAAACCCTGTTTATTTTGTTCCAGCAAATTCACGTTGAATGGCTTGGCTCTGAACTGGAGCACCCTGGCAGACAGTCAGTGCCCAGACCTCCAGCACTTGACCTGGACCACTTCTTGGTTACCAGCTCCCTCAGCACTCTCTGCACAGCTTGGTTGTTACAACCGCCGGAAAAACTGGAGCTGAAACAGACCGCACATTTAGTGCCATCTTTATCATCAGCTAGGAAATCTGTTACCGTCAGCCCTACCCTGGCCCTTCTGCTACTGTGGCTCCTCATAGCTAGGTCCCAACACCAGGTTTAAAATGCTTCCCTTCACCCTGCTTCCTGACTCAGTCCTGCCTGGGGGAGAAAATACATCAGCAGCCTTTGTCTCTGTATCAATTCAGGCCCTGTGGGGGCTTCGATTTAATTGTCTGCAAGTGAAATTTATCATGGGAGTGACAGTAAAGAGGCAACTATTTCATTTTCTTTTTTTTTTTTAAATTTTTTATTGGGGTATACTTGATTTAGGAGGTTGTGTTCGTTTCAGGTGTACAGGAAAGTGAATCAATTATACATATACATATAACCCGTCTTTTTTAGATTCTTTTCCCATATAGGCCATTACAGAGTATTGAGTAGAGTTCCCCTTGCTACAGAGTAGGTCCTTATTAGTTATCTATTTTATATATAGTAGTGTGTATATGTCAATCCCAATTTCCCAATTTCTCCCTTTCTTCAAGGTTTGTCTAGTTTCCCAGCCCAGCACTCTGATCGTAGGGCTTTGGAGCCCTGAATTCAACGTCATGCCTTCCTGACCCCCTACTGAAGCCTTCGAGTGGAGACTCTCCCCAGAGGTCCACCCACCAGCATTGCAGGTATTTCCTCCAGCCTGGCCTGATTTCCTGGTTGGATTCCAGGCAGAACATAGTTCTTTGATGGTGGTTCTGTTTCTGGACTGGACCTTTGAAACCAGTGTTAACCTCACTATCACTTCTGAGGCATCTGTGCCTTCTACCGCCCTGATACCCACTGCAAAGACAGTGCCCAGGCCAAGGACCTTCACCCCTGCCATCCCAGGCCTCTCCCCTCTGCTGACCTTGCTGAGGACCTAAGGGAGTTGGGCAATGATTGTACCCAGATGATAGGATTTAACCCTAGGACACTAGGGGTCTTATATAAATACAGCCTTGGGGACAACAAGCCATGCTTTGCATCTTCTCCCTCATTTAGTTGGTTACCAAGTCCTGTTAGCTCCTCTTGCAAGCTGTATCCCATCAGTTTCCTCTTTTTTATCTTGACTTTACTGTCCCAGTCTTAGATCACTTACTATAGTGTGTCACTTTAATTATTGTAATGGTCTTAAATAGATCTCTCCCATTCTATACACAGCCACCAGGATTATCTTTCCAAAATTAAATATGACACATCTGTACTCAAAACTTTTCAGAGAATCCCCTTCCCATTCTTCAGAATAAAGCACATATACCTTGGCCTGGTCTTAGAAACACTTCACAGTGGGGTCCCGACTCAAAACTAGAAAGGGCCAATGACCAATCCGAAGTGGGTTTGGTAATCTTTTTTTCTAATTTTTGTTTGAAGGACAACAAATATTTATTGGGTGCGTCTTCTGTGCCAGACTCTATGCTGAGTGCTGTAAATACTGTATGCTTTCTAGTATTAAATAAAGAAAACTTTTTATTTTTGAATAATTTTACACTCACTGGAAAGTTGTACCAAGTTTGAGTACCCCTCACCCAGCAGTCCCCGTTGCCAGCATCTAACATCACCACAGCACATTAGTGAAAATTTTAAAAAATTAAAAAATACAAAATCAGCACTGGTACATTATTATTACTGAAATCCAGGCTTCATTGGGATGCCAGCAGTTTTCCATTCATGTCTCCTCTCTGTTTCAGGACCCCATCCATGCTCCCCCATCACATTGACCTGCCATGTTTCCTCAGTGTCTTGGTGGGTCACCCCCTGATGGTCTTGAGGGTTCCGGTCAGGTCTCCTTTGGAATGTCCAGTGTGGGCTTGTCTGATGTTTCATCATTAGACTGGGCTGATAGATCTGCGGAAGGATATCACCGGGTGAGATCCCATATCATCACTTCATGCCAGGGATGCATGGTGTCCACGTGATGTACCGGTCATATTCACCCTTATCAGTTGAGTGGTGTTGCCCAGGTTTTTCCACTGCAGGTTACTCTTTTCCCCTTACCTGACTGTGCTCTTTGGATATGATATACCTTCTGTTCAAGGTCTTGCCCAGCAAGTTTATCATTGTCATAAATATGCCAAATTAATAGCATGCATCAAACTCCTTGCCTATTTTGGAGAAACACTTCCATCCCTGCCTGGGTTTCCATAAGACCCTACACTGGCCTGACCTTCTGCCCCCTCTTACTCTTGCCCATGCTGGGTTGGACATGGCTGCATCTTACAGCAGGACTGTGTAGACCCTTGGACTTCCCCAGGCCCTAACAGGAGAGCACATCCCCATGAGGGGGTAGGTCCTGCCGAGAAGCCCCTGGCACTGTGTGCACATCTGCCCACCCCCCAGCTCTCTAGGAAGGAGCACTGGCATTGGGGTCTCTCTCTGACTTGCTCCTTTATTCCCCTTCTCTTAGCTTTGAACAATAGTGGGAAAGAAGCAGTGTGGATTCAGTGTCCCCCAGAGCCCAGCAATCCTTTGGACTCACCAGTCCTACTTTAGTAATTTCCCTGGGGAAGTAGGAGGACCTGAGTTGGAAAATGCCGTTCAAGCATGCCTACTTCCCAGCATTGTCTATAATACGTAAAATGTGGGTGCGTCTCCCTCTACTTCACACCGTCTATTCACTGAATTACTGAATCTGGGGATGGTGCCCTCCCAGGGGTGTCTTCTCCCATTTTCCTTACCTAGCTCTGGCTATCTTACCACTTTCCCTTTTGTCTCTCCCTGGGTCCCTGTGGGATCCCTGCCTTCAGTTTCACCCCTTTCCACCCATGCTCCACTTGCAGGCGTGGGACCTTCCTAAGCAGCATCTAGTTACGCCTCTGCCCTGCTTCACATCAGCAAGGTTCCCATTGTCTAAACACCCAGAGCCCAACCCCTGGGGTGTGACTTATGTGGCCCTTCCTGACCCAGCCACAGAGTGAGACCAGCCGCAAGTCTGTTTTCCTAAATATCTCTCTTGACCAGGAGAGCCTATTGCAGGAAAGCATTAATAATGATAATGTTTCATGTTAAAGATTAATTATATGTTCTTCTGTACATTTTCTTATATATATTTCCTGTATGTTTTTCTCATTTTTTATAATGAGCTTTGTAGTAACTGCTTTTATAATAATATAAAGGAAATACTTTTTAAGAGTTATTGAGACCTATTTTGGGAGAAAATATGTCATTTTTTCCACTTAATCACATTTTAACAGAAAGAGCAAACACCTTTGCCTTTTTGTTCCATCTTAGCAGGTATTGCATTGGAGCAGGAAGTCCCAGGGGTAATTACAGAAATCACAAGGTCGCTGTTTCACAGGCAAATCATGATGCTCCCAGCGAGGGTGACTCAGGTCTTAACTTCTCAGATGGAATCTGTGCTCTCCGCACCCAAAATATCTTCCTATCCGTCCATTCATTGTAGTAAAAGTGGTGTGTGTATCAACACCCTTTTCTCTCTCATGGCCCTTCTGGGTTTTATTTTGTTGTTCTGTTTCTTTTCTGCTTCCAGAGGGTTTCCAGTATGGCCAGCCCTCACCTGTGGCAACCTTGGGCCTCATTTGCGCCCTCCAGGTCATCCCTTAGATCTTTAGCTTTATCTGCTGCCCATGGAAGAGCCCTTCGTCCACCTGAAGGATGTCCCTGGATCCCATCCTCTCATTCTGACTGCCTACCTGCAACACAGGCCAGTGGTAATCCAGGGCCCCAAAGGGACCTACACAGAGACAGATAGAAGCTACCAGTGAAAAATGTGTCTAGGTTCTGTCTGCACTCCACAGGGAATTGCCCTGTTCCATGTTCTCTACCTTTATCAGAGGGCAGAAATAGCTGGAAGAAAGATGTCAGCTGGAAAAACTTTTTAAAAAGCACAATGTAAGAACAGTGAATTTTACTTTTATTTAGAGACCTTACTGAGAAAGAATCCTATTACAGTTTAGCAAAAAACCCGTACCCTTGTTGTGTCTTCTAAGTACTTTTCCATCCACTGACCCCTCACTCTGGTCCTTGGCTATAAATCCACAGCTGTGTTTGCTGTGTTTGGAGCTGGGCTCAGTCTTACTGAAGCCCCTCCTACAATAGCACTGAGTGAAGCCTGCCTTTGACTAGTGTCAGTGCTCTTCCTCTTCACAGCAGCCCTGTCACCCTTTCTGTCTTCAGCATCTCCTTGGGTTGGACAGAGGCAGCCTGGGGTTGGGGATGGGGGCAGGTGGCATCTCTTCTAGCTCCAGCTCCCTCCTCTGGGCAGCTGACATTTTCTGTTCCCAAATCTTCTTCTTCCCCTTGGAGACCAAGCTCCATGTTCCAAATGCCAGCCTGGTGCCCATCCCTACCTGTGTCTATAAATCCTTAAGCAGTCCTCTGTTCTCTGGCCTTTCTGGACTATTCTATGAAACTGAAGCTCAAATTTTAAATGTTTATGGCCCCTTATTGAATAAAATTTTGTTTACCTTATTCTTAAATGGTTATTTTGTTCTTCTACTTCTCAGAGAAACAGTCTCAAATAACATTAAGTAACTCAACTTATAGTTGGGCTACAATTTTTTTTTTTTTAATGTAGATCGGTAAGCCTAGATTGAAAAAAAAAAAGTTGGAGTCCTAAGAAAGACATATGAAAAATAAAATTGTCATAAGCTACAAAAAGAAAGAAACTGGATTCCTGATATTTGCAAGCATACCAACTCAACCTGTCATTACATTTAAAAATAATATTCTATTTTAAAGTTATCTACAATTCTAATCCCTAAAACATTAGCATATTCATGATGGGGACAAATGTTTCCCCTTCAGAAAATATGACAGAAAACTCTATCTCACTTTAGAGGCAGGATGTCAGTGCAGGGCAGAAAACCATCAAAAAGTATTTAAAAGGTGAAAATGAGAAAAGGAGATTAAAAAACTGCACATCTTATGACTATTACCTAATTAGCTGACCAATCTCGGGATGGTACAAATCATTAGGAATAATTAACACACTCTATTACAGGTAGAAATATAAAACTTGCCATATAACAGGAAAAAGAATTAAGGAATTCAGACATAATACAAGAAGACGGGGGAAAGAAGAAACAAAAATAATAAAACACCAGGTCTTAATGTACTACCAGGAGTATTTCATTTAAAAGAGAAATATAAGAACCTTCAAACAGCAAATTGCTAAGTGCATATAAAGAAGGGTATTAACATATTACATTAAAACTCTACTCTGTATAATATGGAAAGTACTTATTCTTGAGAAAGAGGCAGACTAGACCATGATCATGGTAACTGATCAATTTTACTTTTATGTATGTTAAATGAGATATTAAGAGATGGTTATGCACACAGAGTTAGCAACAATGACCTATGAAATGCCCACACAGAGTCTGTAAATTTATATAAAAACTTATATAATACAACAGAATAAAACAGCACTATCTACACTTTAAGACAGTGTTGAGCTGGTGTGAAGCTTAGCTTGTAATTATGGAAAACTCACTGCTCCTTAACACGGCTGAGACTATGCCAGCCTTTCTAGTTGGAGGCCATGAGCAGCTGAGATTCACCTATATAAGTATTTACTAAACACCAGCAATAGACTAGCTTGTACAGTAGTTCCAAAGGACTTGAAAGCATAGTTTCCAGAGTTTATAATCTAACAGGTACCAGCATAGGAAGATATCAAAAGTGAAATAACCACGTGGTTTGTGTGAGGTCCTTTGGGAGTAGGATGGATTCTGCAAGACAATTCTGCCTACAGGACAGGTCAATGGAAAAACCTGTGGGGACTTCTGTGGGAAACGGTGCAGCATCTGGGCTGCAGGAGGGAATGGATTGTATGCAGTGCGCGTGTGTGTTTGTGTGTGTGTACATACTATTCACCTTTCTTCATGGGGGTTGTGTTACTGGGTGGTGGCAAAGAAGTGAAGGCCCCAAAATAAGACCTGAGCTGATTCCAGATTCAGAGAGGGCAGTAGAATGAGCTAACAGTGAATTGCCTCATGAACTCTCAAAAAAGAGTCATGGGACCCCATTACTAGAAAAAGGTCAACGTGGAATATTCCATGTACCCAGGCAAGAACCAGGGAAAGGAGTTTAAGTGTAAAACTGTAAAACAGAGGGAGAGGGCCAACAGCAAGAATAATCTCGAAAACAAACCAACGATCTCCAGAGCAGCAGTTCCTATTTGGACGAGAATTTGGAGGTCAAAAACAATGCGTTAGGATTGGTCTATAGGTCAGTTCAATGAACTATTTCTGAATAGAGTAAGGAAGATGGGTAAAGCCAGGAACTGATGTCTTCCTGGAGGGGAGCAAGAGAGCCCTCAAGAGACTACAGGGAGGTTTAGTAAGTAGAAGCGCCAGGCTGCTACGATATGGACAGAGGCAAGCAGCAGAGACACATAGAAGTCCTTATGGGGCAGGAGGTGGAGTCCTGCCAGCTGAACAGAGCCATTGGCATTGGATGTTATCAAACTTGAAACCAAACACAGAGGTAGGAGCTTCTGGAGAAGCACACAGCAAACAGGAGCTGAGAGGAGATGGGGGTCATCAGAAAACGAATCCTGGAATAAGCATTTACTAAACCCAGATAAGGAAACCAGCTATTGGTTAGAGGGGGTAGAGTAGTGTCCCAGGCCTCGAGTTGGACCCAGGCCCTGCCATTTCCAATGCTGAGCTCCTGCGAGTAACTTAACCTCTGAGCTTCCGTTTACTGGGATAATAATAATTCTGCTCATAGTGTTATTGTGAAGATTAAATGCATCTCTGTTTGCACAATCCCCTCCCGTATTCAATGCTCAATAAATTCAGCTCAGAAAGAAAATCTAGCATAGGAACAGAATTGATGGCCAGTGGGAAAGAGAATGTCCAGGGGATCCAGATAGAAGCCCAGCCCAACTGACACACATTCACCCTCAAGGGCTGGTACTGGCTTCTGCCACAGCTAGACTATTCCTCTTCTGCAGGACTGAATGAAGAAATTGTAAAACTCAGTTCAAAATGAAAATGCCAAGCCTCTTTCACAAAATTATTAAGAATTTCAAGACAGCAGGAAGACAACTCCAAAAATACAATTAAATAGAGTGAAAGTAAATGAACTAAACTCAACAGTGAAAATTAGAGATTACCAGAGATTAGAAAATTGAATTTTTAAAATCCAACTATATGGTATTTATAAGAGACACAACTGAAATTATAGACACAGAAAGTGTGAAAGTTAAAAGAAAAAAGGGTAAACAGGCAAATGCTATTCAAAAGAAAGCTGGGATGGAGGACCTTCAAGATGGCGGAGGAGTAAGATGTGGAGATGACCTTCCTCCCCATAAATAAATCAAAAATACATCTACATGTGGAACAACTCCTACAGAACACCTACTGAACGTTGGCAGAAGACCTCAGACTTCCCAAAAGTCAAGAAACTCCCCATGTACCTGGGTAGGGCAGAAGAAAAAAAGAAAAAACAGAGACAAAAGAATAGGGATGGGACCTGCACCAGTGGGAGGGAGCTGTGAAGGAGGAAAGGTTTCCACACACTAGGAAGGCCCTTCACTGGTGGAGACGGGGGCGGGGGGTAGCGGAGGGGGAAGCTTTGGAGCCACGGAGGAGAGCGCAGCAACAGGAGTGCAGAGGGCAAAGTGGAGAGATTCCCTCACAGAGGATCAGTGCCGACCAGCACTCACCAGCCCGAGAGGCTTGTCTGCTCACCTCCCGGGGCGGGCGGGGCTGGGAGCTGAGGCTCGGGCTTTGGAGGTCGGATCCCAGGGAGAGGGCTGGGGTTGGCTGCGTGAACACAGCCTGAAGGGGTTAGTGCACCACGGCTAGCCGGAAGGGAGTCCGGGGAAAAGTCTGGAACTGCCTAAGAGGCAAGAGACCATTGTTTCCTGGTGTGCGAGGAGAGGGGATTCAGAGCACCGTCTAAACAAGCTCCAGAGATGGGCACGAGCGGCAGCTATCAGTGTGAACACAAGAGACGGGCATGAGACGCTAAGGCTGCTGCTGCCGCCACCAAGAAGCCTGTGTGCAAGCACAGGTCACTATCCACACCTCCCCTCCTGGGAGCCTGTGCAGCCCACCACTGCCAGGGTCCCGTGATCCAGGGACAACTTCCCCGGGAGAGCACACGGCACGCCTCAGGCTGTTGCAACGTCACGCCGGCCTCTGCCACCGCAGGCCCCCCCTGCGTTATGTACCCCATCTCTCCACTAAGTGAGCCAGAGCCCCCTAATCAGCTGCTCCTTTAACTCCCTGTGGTCTGGGCAAAGAAAAGATGCCAGAGGGCAACCTACATGCCGAGGTCGGGCCAGATCCAAAGCTGAACCCCGGGAGCTGTGCAAACAAAGCAGAGAAAGGGAAATCTCTCCCTGCAGCCTCAGGAGCAGTGGATTAAATCTCCACAATCAACTTGATGTACCTGCATCTGTGGAATACCTGAATAGACAACGAATCATCCCAAAATTGAGGCAGTGGATTTTGGGGACGACTGTAGACTTGGGATTTGCTGTCTCCAACTGACTAGCTTCTGATTTATAAGTTTATCTTAGTTTAGTTTTTAGCACTTGTTATCATTGGTATATTTGTTTACTGGTTTAGTTGCTCTCCTCTTTTTTTTTTTTAACTTTTTAAATTTTAATCATTATATTTTTTTAAACTTTTAATATCTTTATTTTATTTTTTCTTTCTTTCTTGTTTTTCTTCCTTTTCTTCTGACCCATGTGGCTGACAGGGTCTTGGTGCTCTGGCCAGGGGTCAGGCATGAGCCTCTGAGGTGGGAGAGCTGAGTTCAGGACATTGGACAACCAGACACCTCCCAGCTCCATATAACATTATTGTGGAGAGCTCTCCCAGAGATCTCCATATCAACGTTAAGACCCAGATCCGCACAACGACCAGCAAGCTCCAGTGCTGGACATCCCATGCCAAACAACTAGCAAGACAAGAACACAAACCCACCCATTAACAGAGAGGCTGCCTGAAATCATAATAAGTTCACAGACACCCCAAAACACATCACTGGAAGTGGTCCTGCCCACCAGAAAGACAATATCCAGCCTCATCCACCACAACAAGGCACCAGTCCACTCCACCAGGAAGCCTACATAACCCACTGAACAAACCTTACCCACAGAGGGCAGACACCAAAAACAACGGGAACTGCAAACTGGCAGCCTGTGAAAAGGAGACCCCCTCATTAAGCAAAATGAGAAGACAGAAAGATGTGTAGCAGATGAATAAGCAAGGTAAAAACCCACCAGACCAAACAAATGAAGAGGAAAGAGGCAGTCTACCTGGAAAAGAATTCAGAGTAATGACAGTAAAGATGATCCAAAATCTTGGAACCAGAATGGAGAAAATACAAGAAGTGTTTAACAAGGACCTAGAAGAACTAAAGGGCAAACAAACAATGATGAATGACACAGTAAATGAAATTAAAAATTCTCTAGAAGGAATCAATAGCAGAATAACTGAGGCAGAAGAACGGGTAAGTGACCTGGAAGATAAAATAGTGGAAATAGCTACCGCAGAGCTGAAAAAAGAATGAAAAGAATTGAGGACAGTCTCAGAGACCTCTGGGACAATATTAAACACACCAACATTTGAATTACTGGGGTCCCAGAAGAAGAAGAGGAAAAGAAAGGGACTGAGAAAATATTTGAAGAGATTATAGTTGAAAACTTCCCCAATATGGGAAAGGAAATAATCAAGACCAGGAAGTGCAGAGAGTCCAATGCAAGATAAATCCAAGGAGAAACATGCCAAGACACATATTAATCAAACTACCAAAAATTAAATGCAAAGAAAAAGTATTAAAAGCAGCAAAGGAAAAGCAACAAATAACATACAAGGGAATCTCCATAAGGTTAACGGCTGATCTTTCAGCAGAAACTCTGCAAGCCAGAAGGGAGTGGCAGGACTTATTTAAAGTGATGAAAGGGAAAAACCTACAATCAAGATTACTCTACCCAGCAAGGATCTCATTCAGATTTGACTGAGAAATTAAAACTTTTACAGACAAGCAAAAGCTTAGAGAATTCAGCACCACAAAACCATCTTTAAAACAAATGCTAAAGGAACTTCTTTAGGCAGGACACACAAGAGAAGGAAGAGACCTACAATAACAAACCCAAAACAATTAAGAAAATGGTAATAGGAGCATACATATCCATAATTACCTTAAATGTAAATGGATTTATTGCTCCAACCAAAAGACACAGACTGGCTGAATGGATACAAAAACATGACCTGTATATATGCTGTCTACAAGAGACACACTTCAGACCTAGGGGCACATACAGACTGAAAATGAGGGGATGGAAAAAGATATTCCATGCAAATGCAAATGAAAAGAAAGCTGGAGTAGCAATCCTCATATCAGACAAAATAGACTTTAAAATAAAAACTATTACAAGAGACAAAGAAGAACACTACATAATGATCAAGGGACCAATCCAAGAAGATATAACAATTGTAAATATTTATGCACCCAGCAGAGGAACACCTCAATATAAAAGGCAAATGTTAACAGCCATGAAAGGGGAAATCGACAATAGCACAGTCATAGTAGGGGACTTTAACACCACACTTTCACCAATGGACAGTTCAACAAAAATGAAAATAAATAAGGAAACACAAGATTTAAATGACACATTAAACAACATAGACTTAATGATATTTATAGGACATTCCATCCCAAACAACAAAATACACTTTCTTCTCAAGGGCTCATGGAACATTCTCCAGGACAGATCATATCTTGGGTCACAAATCAAGCCTTGGCTAATATAAGAAAATTGAAATCATATCAGGTATCTTTTCTGACAGCAATGCTATGAGACTAGATATCAATTACTGGAAAATAAAACTGTAAAACATACAAACACATGGAGGCTAGACAATATGCTACTAAATAATCAATAGACCACTGAAGTAATCAAAGAGGAAATCAAAAAATACCTAAAAACAAATGACAATGAAAACACAACAGCCCAAAACCTATGGGATTCAGCAAAAGCAGTTCTAAGAGGGAAGTTTAGAGTAATATCATCCTATCTCAAGAAACAAGAAAAATCTCAAATAAACACCTTACACATAAAGCAATTAGAAAAAGAAGAACAAAAGTACCCCACAGTTAGCAGAAGGAAAGAAATCATAAAGAGCAGGTCAGAAATAAATTAAAAAGAGATGAAGGAAATGATAACAAAGATCAGTAAAACTTAAAGCTGGTTCTTTGAGAAGATAAGCAAAATTGATAAAACATTAGCAAGACTCATTAAGGAAAAAAGGGAGAAGGCGCAAATCAACAGAATTAGAAATGAAAAAGGAGAAATAACAACTGACACTGCAGAAATAGAAAGGATCATGAGAGATTACTACAAGCAACTGTATGCCAAAAAACGGACAACGTGGAAGAAATGGACAAATTCTTAGAAAAGCACAACCTTCCAAGTCTGAACCAGGAAGAAATAGAAAATATAAACAGACCAATCACAAGCACTGAAATTGAAACTGTGATTTAAGATGTTCCAACAAACAAAAGCCCAGGACCAGATGGCTTCACAGGCGAATTCTCTCAAACATTTAGAGAAGAGCTAACACCTATCCTTCTCAAACATTTCCAAAATATAGCAGAGGGAGGAACACTCCCAAACTCATTCTATGAGGCCACTGTCACCCTGATACCAAAACCAAGCAAAGATGTCACAAATAAAGAAAACTACAGGCCAATATCACTGATGACCATAGATGCAAAAATCCTCAATAAAATACTAGCAAACAGAATCCATCAGCACATTAAAAGGGTCATACACCATGATCAACTGGGATTTATCCCAGGAAGTCAAGGATTCTTCAATATAAGAAAATCAATCAACGTGATACAACATATTAACAAACTGAAGGATAAAAACCATCGGATAATCTCAATAGATGAAGAAAAAAGCTTTTGACAGAATTCAACACCCATTTATGATAAAAACTCTCCAGAAAGTGGGCATAGAGGGAACTTAACTCAACATAATAAAGGCCATATATGAGAAACCCACAGCCAACATCATTCTCAATGGTAAAAAAATGAAACCATTTCCACTAAGATCAAAACAAGGTTGCCCACTCTCACTATTATTATTTAACAAACTTTTGGAAGTTTCAGCCACAACAATCAGAGGTGAAAAAGAAATAAAAGTAATCCAAATCTGAAAAGAAGAAGTAAAACTGACACTCTGCAGATGGCATGATACTATACACAGAGAATCCTAAAGATGCCCCCAGAAAACTACTAGAGCTAATCAATGAATTTGGTAAAGTAGCAGGATACAAAGTTAATGCACAGAAATCTCTTGCATTCCTGTACACTAATGATGAAAAATCTGAAAGAGACTTTAAAGAAACATTCCCATTTACCAAGGCAACAAAAAGAATAAAATACCTAAGAATAAACCTACCTAAGGAGACAAAAGACCTGTATGCAGAAAACTATAAGACACTGATGAAAGAAGTTAAAGATGATACAAACAGATGGGGAGACATACCATGTTCTTGGATTGGAAGAATCAACATTGTGAAAATGACTATACTGCCCAAGGCAATCTACAGATTCAATGCAATCCCTATCAAACTACCAATGGCATTTTTCACAGAGCTAGAAAAAAAAAATCACAATTTGTATGGAAACACAAAAGACCTTGAATAGCCAAAGTAATCTGGAGAAAGAAAAACAGAGCTGGAGGAATCAGACTCCCTGACTTCAGACTCCACTACAAAGCTACAGTAATCAAGACAATGTGGTACTTGCACAAACACAGAAATATAGATCAGTGGAACAGGATAGAAATCCCAGAGATAAACCCACGCACATATGGTCACTTTATCTTTGATAAAGGACACAAGAATATCAATGGAGAAAACACAGCCTCTTCAATAAGTGGCACTGGGAAAACTGGATAGCTACATGTAAAAGAATGAAATTAGAACACTCCTTAACACCATACACAAGAATAAACTCCAAACGCATTAAAGACCTAAATGTAAGGCCAGACACTATAAACCTCTTAGAGGAAAACATAGGCAGAACACTCTATGACTTAAATCACAGCAAGATCCTTTTTGACCCACATCTTAGAGAAATGGAAATAAAAATAAAAATATACAAATGGGACCTAATGAAACTTAAAAGCTTTGGCACAGCAAAGGAAACCATAAACAAGACTAAAAGACAACCCTCCGAATAGGAGAAAATATTTGCAAACCAAGCAACTGACAAAGGATTAATCTCCAAAATATACAAGCAGATTATGCAGCTCAATATAAAAAAACAAACAAACAACCCAATCCAAAAATGGGCACCTAAATAGACGTTTCTCCAAAGAAGATATACAGATTGCCAACAAACACATGAAAGGATGCTCAACATCACTAATCATTAGAGAAATGCAAATCAAAACTACAATGAGGTATCACCTCACACCAATCAGAAAGGCCATCATGAAAAAATCTACAAACAATGAATGGTGGAGAGGTATGGAGAAAAGCGAACCCTCTTGCACTTTCTGGTGGGAATGTGAATTGATACAGCCACAGTGGAGAACAGTATGGAGGTTCCTTAAAAAACTACAAATAGAACTACCATATGACCCAGCAATCCCACTACTGGGCATATACCCTGAGAATACCATAATTCAAAAAGAGTCATGTACCCCAATGTTCATTGCAGCACTATTTACAATAGCCAGGTCATAGAAGCACCCTAAGTGTCCGTCGACAGATGAATGAATAAAGAATGGCACATATATACAATGGAATATTACTCAGCCATAAAAGAAGTGAAATTGATTTATTTGTAATGAGGTGGATGGACATAGAGTCTGTCATAGAGAATGAAGTAAGTCAGAAGGAGAAAAACAAATACCATATGCTAACACATATATATGGAATCTAAAAAAAATTGGTACTGTTGAACATAGTGGCAGGGCAGGAATAAAGACGCAGACATAGAGAATGGACTTGAGGACATGGGGAGGGGCAAGGCTAAGCTGAGATGAAGTGAGAGAGTGGCATTGACATATATACACTATCAAATGTAAAATAGATAGCTAGTGAGAAGCAGCTGCATAACACAGGGAGATCAGCTGTGTGCTTTGTGACCACCTAGAGGGGTGGGATAGGGAGGGTGGGAGAGAGAAGCAAGAGGGAGGGGATATGGGGATATATGTGTACATATAGCTGATTCACTTTGTTGTATGGCAGAAACTAACACAATATTGTAACGCAATTATACTACAATAAAGATGTTAAAAGCAAAAACAATATAAGTGCATGATCTTACAGCTCTGGTGGTCAGAGGTCTCACTGGGATAAAACAAAGATATTGGCAGGGCTGCCTTCCTTCTGGAGCCTAGGGGAGAATCTGTATTTTTGCCTATTCCTGTTTCTAGAAGCCACCTGCATTCCTTGGTCCATGGCCTTCCACCTGTAAAGCCAGCTTCATCGTCTTTAAATCTCTTTGTAACTCTGATTTCTCTTCTGTCTCCTTTTTCTACATATAAGAACCCTGTTGATTATATTGGGTCCACTAGAAAATTCAAGTTACTCTTCCAGTTTCAAGATCAACTGATTAACAGCCTTAATTCCATCTTTACCATAATTTTCCTTTGCCATATAATCTGATATGTTCATAGGTTTTGGGGATTAGGATGTGGACCCTTTGGGGGGAGCATTATTCTGACTACTACAACATGTAAGGATTCTTCTTCTCTTTAAATGTTCCAGCATCCCAAATGCACATCTGGTTTAAAAACCTGTATATTTTCTGCTTCTCATGATGCTGTAGTATCTTCTTTCGGTTAAGCTGCTACTGAAAGCAATCAGAAAATCTTGAGAACAAACACTCAGATTTGCTTAAGTGCAGCAGAGAACTACTTAGGCAGCCAGAAATGACCATACATTGGCCTAGAGGAACTCACTGAGATGAGTCCAGCATCCTGTGATACTTTACTGTTTAAGGAATTTGTTAATTCATAAGTATTGCGAGCCCCAGAAATTTAAGATCTGAGCAAAGAGTAGCAAACAAAAGTCTGGACACCTAAACTAAGGTTTGCTGCTGCTACAAAACTTGGAGTTTGAGGTTACCAAGGCATCCAAGCCTTGAGGTGCTAAAGTCATGGAGAAAAGTGAAATGCATTAAGGTGAGCATTCCTTTCTGTTCCCTTCAGACACTTGCTGATCTTTAAGCAGCTTTTGGCAGAGAGACAAAGGAAGGAGGTCAACACTTGGCTTTCAAAAGAGAAGGTGGGGGCTTCCCTGGTGGTACAGTGGTTGAGAGTCCGCCTGCCGATTCAGGGGACGCGGGTTCGTGCCCCGGTCTGGGAAGATCCCACATGCCGCGGAGCAGCTGGGCCTGTGAGCCATGGTTGCTGAGCCTGCGCATCCAGAGTCTGTGCTCCGCAACGGGAGAGGCCACGGCAGTGAGAGGCCTGTGTACTGCAAAAAAAAAAAAAAAAAAAAAAGAGAAGGTGACCTTATAAACCCTCCAGATTCTTAAGAAGGACCCCAGGACCAGAAAATGAAAGCTCAGTGTCGACCAGCTTATTTCAAGTCCAGATTGAAGTGATCCACTCATCATCTAAATGCCTTCTAAATAAAGAAATGCACATCTTTATTAGAGGAAAATAACCACAGCAAGAGACTCACATATTTCTACATCTTTTCCATACTCAGTGTCTAGCATTGTGCAAATAATTACCAGGCCTACTATGAGGCAGAAATAAGTGACTAAAAACCAGGAGACAAAAGAGAAAGTGAAAATAGATCCAGGGAAATCCTCGCTTTCTTGGATGACTCCCTCTGGGGAAAGCTAGTGATGGGCTACTCAGCCTCAGGGACAGGTCCAGGGGCAGGAACTGAGTCCCCAGGTTGATAGGCAACAGCTCCTCAGCCCCGTGCCAGACGTGACTTCTGGTGTCTTCAGGCCCGGCTGGCAGCTGACAGCAACCACAGGAGAGACCATGAGCAAAAACTGCCCAGTGGAGCCCCTCCAAAACTCTCATCCATAGAAACCACGGAGACAACAAAGGATTATTGTTCAGCACAGTGAGCTCTGAGGAGGTTTGTCATGTAGCATTAGATAAGTAAGACAACACCCAACAATATGTCCACACATGTCCACCCAAAGACCTGCATGGAATGTTCATAGTAACATTATTGGTAATAGCCCCAAGCTGCAGAAAAACTCAACTGACCATCAACAGTGGAATGGATAAGAAAATTGTGCTACGTTTATACCAAGGAATACTACAAGGCAATGAAAATCAATAAACTACTGCCACATGCAACAATATGGATAAATTTCACAAATACAATATTAAGCAAATACTACATACTAAATTATTCCATTGATATAAACTTCAAAACACGCAAAACTAATTGATGGTGATGGAAGTCAGGATAGTGATAACCTTTTAGGAGGAAGTACGTGGCCATTGAGAAGGGTATCAGGAGTATTTCCAGGAGATTTTAAGATTCTACTTCTTTTTTTTTTTTTTTTTTTTTTTTTGCGGTACGCGGGCCTCTCACTGTTGTGGCTTCTCCCGTTGCGGAGCACAAGCTCCGGACGCGCAGGCTCAGCGGCCATAGCTCACGGGCCAAACCGCTCCGCGGCATGTGGGATCTTCCCAGACCGGGGCATGAACCCGTGTCCCCTGTATCGGCAGGCGGACTCTCAACCACTGCGCCACCAGGGAAGCCCTAAGATTCTACTTCTTTATCAGATAGTGGTTGAAAGGAATTGCTTATTTTTTGACAATTTATCAAGCTCTTTAATTTCTTTTTAGAAACATCTTATAATATCCCTATACATTTATGACAATGCTATTGAAAATACACATAAGCAAAGAAATCTCAGAATATTTTGAATAAGTAATAACTCTTCTAGAAATGTCTCCGTTTAAAAATAGAGTAGCTTGACCTGAAGATATAGACCTGCATTTGATCAGAGAGCCTGGGTCATGAAACAGAACGAGTTTTCATTTATTTAGCAGACTCCTCACACCTGCAGCCTTCCCTAAGCAGGAAGCAGACAGCAGATGGTGATGAGGGAGCACCTCCATCAGGCTCTGTGTGATGCACTGTAGACCTGACAACGCCCCTGGCTACTCAAATCTGCAAACTAAACACCAGCGATGCCCCAAGGCAGTAAATCCCTTCCAAGCCCCAGAATTGCTGATAAGTGCTCAGAGCAGCTGATTCCTGTCACCCTGAGGAGGAGACCTGGCAGCTGCCCGGCAAGCAGAGCCTCGTGGCACAGGGACCTGAGGACCGTGGGGCCTTTTGTGCTGCAGAATCTTCTCATGATTTATGTGAAGGTCGTGGAGGTAAATGGGTGTTTCTGAAAATTTGTCACGAAAAAATGTTTTCCGTCTGGCAACCGAGAGATAACCAGCCAGCTTTCGGCAAATTCAGCTCTGCCTTGGATCAGAACCAGGGTTTGGCCTGGTTTCTGGGCATCTGAAAAGCAAAATCAAATAGCACAGCTTTCACATAGAAAATCATAAAACAACAACTCCAACACTTGGCTGATTATGAAAACACCAACCTTGAACTTACTTTATCTGCTTTAGGGACAAATTAGTTTGTTTGAGCCCCATTATGTTCCGTTTCCCCAAATTAAATTGCTCTCCGAGTCTCTTTTGCTCTTAAAAGTTATGCAGAAACAGTTCTTTGTCCTGGACGAGGTTCATGTGATTTTATCAGTCAAGAGGGAGATGGTTGAAGCTACTCCTGTTGAAAATATGGAGCCTCTGCAAACTGCACCATGAACAGTGCAGTCCATTAGCTAACAGCCATTTGTTCCCGCAAAAAAATAAAAAAATACAGTAAAAAATGCTAGGGGAAGTTGATTTTATCAACTCTAAAAAATAGTGTTTCTTTTCAGTGCAGCTATGTGAAAACATCAAGAACCAGCAATTAGAACTATGCTTTTTTTTCTGCTGTTGTGGCCAGCATCCATCATTTTTAGAGATCAGGGGAAACTTCTGTTTTGATTTCTTAATTTTAATCTCTTCTCCTGTGAGAAAGGGCAATAGAAATATAATGTGTACCTAACTGATTTGTAGTTCACATCTAAATGCAGTGACTCTTTCTTTAGGAAGTGCTTATTCTTAAACTCGGAACTGCAGTGAAGAGGGACAGCCTTCTACTACTCATATAACGTAAAAGAGGAAATATTTAAAAGGTTGAATGCCTATTTTTTTCTCTCCATTTCTAACTTTAGTTCACTGCGAAAGAGAATTTTAAAAATAGGGCTTCACAGCCCAACTCAAAAAAAAAAAATCATCACAATAAAGTTTCTGTTCATTTCACCACATTTTGAATGATTGATATGGGCCAGAAAATGCACTGATCCTGGCAATATAAACACGGATGAAACTGCCTAGTTCTTAGGGCAAGCTCTTCAAACACAACTGGACGTTGTATTTTCTTGTATTATTGAAAAGTAGATAATTTTATCCAAAATGTAGACATTCTATAAGAATTGGGAAGCTTTATTTGATTGAGGGTCTTACACACACACACACACACACACACACACACACACAACTTTCTTCATCATGTAAATAAAATGGTAATTTAGTTCTGTTTGTTGTTTAAGAGAGAAATAAAATAATCCTTCTTACCTGGTTTTCAAATTAGAAATGGGAAATAGTAATTTCCAGTTCAATGAATATAATATTTTAATATTTAGTTCAGTTGCATAGAATATAAGACAGAGAAGAAGAATCCAGGAAGGAGGAATGTGTTGATGAGGAAAAAACACATGGAATAGGCAGATAGAGGGTAAGGCTGCAAACGTAGCACAGGTGACAGTCCCACTGTCTGCTCATGCTCTGAGGCTTAGTTGATGCAGTGCGTGTGGTCCCCCAGACGTTGGTAGACATGAGGGTACAGTGAAGGAACAGCACACTCTCTTGGGGCATTTTAGAATTAAAGGTACACACTCTTACCATTATGGTGTCTACATATCCATAAAGTCAACCTTACACACACACCCTCTTAAATTAGTTTAGAAACAAATAACATCATAAATGAAACATACCCACAGCAAATCTGAGTTTGTGAATCCTTGTTTAATGTAATATCATATATTCACACACCAACACCCAGCAACCGGAAAGCTGAGATTTGATGGAATCGGGACCAGTCCCAGAAACCCATAGGAGGGGATCCAGTGAAATAACCCTTCCCACACCCTGTGTGCCCAGCTTTCAGTTCCCAACAGGCCTCTGAGTAAGAGCCAGGGTCTCAGATCACAAGGACGAGCCAGACAAGCCTCCACAGCACCAGCCGGATCATGTTGGCAAACCACTTGAGGGCCCCGAGTGTTCCCTTTCAAAAAGTGTCTTTGCTTCCTGAAGAGCAAATAACAGTCTTCTGTTATGGCTTCCAAAGTGAGGCTAGATCTCTGCTAAATGGACTTTCTAGAGCACCTCCCCCAACACACATGTGAATACACACAGGCAGGCACACACACATGTGAATATACACAGGCAGGCACGCACACGTGCATATACACAGGCAGGCACGCACAGATGTGTATATACACAGGAACACACACATGTGCACATACACAGGTGCACACACACATAGGCACACAGAGTTTTATCTCAATTCTAAAAATCAGAGCATATCCAGGTAACTGATGACAGGAAGGTAACTTGTTTGTATAACATATGATCCACACAGCTTTCCCTTCTGTGCCCTTGTATAGCGCTTTCAGAGCAGTGGCATTGGATGGGAAAGATTTACTTATCAAAACAAGGTTGGTACGGTCTTCCCTATGCTAATATGTGCATATGAATGTACCAAAGCTCTGTCTTTGTCTGCAGTTCTAAAATGCCATGTGCTCTACATGGTCCTATAAGCATCACTCACTCTAAATGTCCTAGAAAAATAGAGTAGAAACTTTATTCTATTCCTCCTCGAGGACACTGATCTCCATCTGGGAGAGGAGCAACCAGCATCCCTGAGGCCACATCAAAGCCGGTCCTGGTTTCTCTAAGAAGTCTCTGCAGTTTGGAGCTGGGCAGTTGCATCAGAAATGTGCTACCCTGACATCCAATGCAAAAGGATGTGAAAGGAAGCCTACATCTTTGTTCCTTTATGAGCATTTTCCTTCCTACTGTTTTATTAAATTCCGTTCAAGGAGGCTGAGGTCAGGTATTTAATAAGATGAGAGCATCAAGGATCAATTTCTTTGCATCTTGGTAAAATAATTCAGGATCCTTTACCTTGAGAGTGGGTGCCTGGGATCCAAGGAAGGAAGTGTTTCCAGGCAGAGGGAGCAACCTCTTGCTACTGGGGGTAATGAGGTGAAGTCAACGCGGACTGGTAGACCTAAGGTGAGGCAAGCATGGATGGGAAGGTTTAGATCATCAGAGACCCTGACAATGGCCACTCTGTTGGTGTGCTGGGAAGCCTTGGTGAGATGGACAGACAGCTTGTCCTAACCACAACTGCTCCACAAAGTGTGGAAACACATGGACCTAACTGCACATAGATTCATGAAGAAAAAGTAAATAAAACAACATCTGCGCGATGATTTAGGAGAATATTAAACTATCTTCTGAGCATCCTCCCTGCCTCCCCTTCGCCCCTTCCATTCACACTCCACACAGCACCAGAATGGTGCTTCTGGAAAGCCCATTAGATCATGCTACTTGTGCTCAAAACCCCACATGGCATATTCTGAGTATCACCCCTGCTAAATGGACTTTCTAGAGCACCTCCCCCAACACACATGTGAATACACACAGGCAGGCACACACACATGTGAATATACACAGGCACACACACACATGTGCACATACACAGGCAGATATTCTGAGTATCACCCCTGGCTAAATGATGTGGATTTATGTTACCAAACTCAGGTCTGGTTGCTCACTGCTTGAAGGTCAATACTTGAGAAGCAAGTGTTGGTAGAAAGGAAAGTTTGCTTTATTCCAGAGGCTGACAACAAGGGGAGAAGGCTGACTCATGTCCACAGGCCAGCTGCCTGCTGCCAATCAGTTGGCAAGAGCTATGAAAGGGGAGTTTCAGGGGTTTATGGGAGGAGGGAGGGGGCTACAGGAAGAAACAGCACAGTCAGCTCTGACGGTCATCTTGAAATTGGTCATGAAGTGGTCTGATCAGTGTAATTTTGATTGTTTTAAGTACAGTTAGTCTTCAGTTCCAGGGTCAGTTTGTTCCTATTTCCTTGAGGCCAGTTCTCAGAATTGTGGCAGCTTATGTCATGGCTACAGTCTTGTCATCATGTATTAATAGTTAACTTCTTCCACCTGATGGGTGTTTCAGTATCTACCAGACAGCTCACAAGATATGGCTCAGAATATGATCTATAGTCCTTGAGGAGGAACTAAAGGTTCCTGACTTTGTTTAATGACTAAACTATTATTATTTTGTCCTGTTTGACTACTTTCCTTTGCTTCTGCATTTTCTCACTTCTCTGATTAAATTTATTCTTTGGCTCAAGTTTTTCTACAGACAAGAGGCAGGCAGAGGACATGGGGGGCCCCAGGTCTGTCCTGGGAAGACCCCATAGGGTCTGGCTCTGTTTCATATATAGGAGACAGTAAAAGTGCTCCTATAAATATATAAGAAAAAAAGACTGACAGCTCAGTGGGAAAATGGGCAATGAGATGGGCGAGCGATGCACAGAAGAGGAAATACAGTCAGAAATCTCAACATCACCAGCATGCAGGAAAATGAAAGCTAAAGCAATAATACCTTCATATTTTCCACCCAGCAGACTAGCAAAACATAGCAAGCACTGTAGCTTTCAGTCTGGAGGAGGATTCAGGGAACAAGGTGAGCAGCCATTGCTGGTCAAGATGAGGACTGCTACAGCTTTTTGAAATGTATCTCTGATAATCTGATAGACACACACCCTTTGCCCCAGCAACCCCATCTTTTTTTGTTTTGTTTTGTTTTGTGGTACTTGGGCCTCTCACTGTTGTGGCCTCTCTCGTTGTGGAGCACAGGCTCCGGACGCGCAGGCTCAGTGGCCATGGATCACGGGCCCAGCCGCTCCGCGGCATGTGGGATCTTTCCAGACCAGGGCATGAGCCTGTGTCCCTTGCATCGGCAGGCAGACTCTCAACCACTGCGCCATCAGGGAAGCCCAACCCCATCATTTTAAAGAATATATCCCATTACAATGAAAGAACCAGAATATCAAAGTAATTGCATAAGAATATTTTTGAAACAAGAATGTTTTGGGGACTTCCCTGGTGGCCCAGTGTTTAAGAATCTGCCTGCCAATGCAGGGGACACGGGTTCTAGCCCTGATCCAGGAAGATCCCACATGTCATGGAGCAACTGAGCCCGTGTGCCACAACTACTGAGCCCAGGTGCCACAACTACTGAATCCCACGTGCCTAGAGCCCATGCTCCACAACAAGAGAAGCAATGAGAAGTCTGCGCTCTGCAACGAAGAGTAGTCCTTGCTCGCCACAACTAGAGAAAGCCCACATGCAGCAACGAAGACCCAACACAGCCAAAAAATAATTTTAAAAAAAGTATTTTGAATATTTTTGAATATCAAAACAACCTGGAAAATAGTCTAAAAATCCATTTATAGCTAAGATTTAGTTACCTTCCTACTATGAGATGTTATGCTGCTGCTCGCTTCAGTTGAGGTCAAGTTTCCCCTATTCTTGAGGACATTAAATACACACTCTTCAAAAATGTTTCTGCTTTCTGCATTGGCTCTGTTTTCTTGCCATTTCTTTCTTCCACCCCTATCCAGTATGTGGCTTTCACTGGCTCTCCTGTTTCCACGCAGCACCCCTGTGCTGGGCTGTGCCTGCAGCCCTTAAGGACAGAATCCCACATGCTGAGGAGGAGGAGGGTGCAGCTTCCAGATGTGGGCTGGGTTGGGCAGTTGGTGGCCACACTGCTTCACCGTCACACTCAGTGGATGTCCATTTTCCTCCCCTGCCCTCGGTCCATGTTAGGGGCATCCCAGCTACAGCTCCCCAGTTCCGGAGTCACCATGAAGTCTAAGGCACAGAGCGACTTGCTGGGGACCCCCAATGCCAACTTAGGTTTCACAGCTGTTGTTGCTAAAAAAGTGTTATCCATTCACCTGCTTTCCAGCTTTCAAAATAATGACTCTCACCTCTTTATACATCTTAACCCGTTTATTATGATTTAAGAGGATATTGGGAGGGAGCAAGGTAATCACGTGTGTTCCGCATCTTTTACTGAAGGCCCTGTATTAGTCGGCTCGAGCTGTTGTAACAAAGTGCCGCAGATGGGGCGGCTTAAACAACAGACATTTAGTTTTTCATGGTTCTGGAGGCTGGAAGTCCGAGATCAAGGTGTGGGCAGGGTTGGTTTCTCCTCAGCCCTCTCTGCTTGCCTTGTGGATGGCTGTCTCCTTGCTGTGTTCCCACATGGTTTATTCCTCTGTGCCTGTGCACCCCTGGTCTCTTCCTCTTCTTATAAAGACACAAGTTATACTGGGTTAGGGCCCATACCCACAGCTTCATTTAACTGAGTCACATCTTTAAATGACCTATCTGAAAATATAGTTGCAGTCTAAGGTACTGGGGCAGTGACTTCAACATATTAATTTGGAGGAGGGATCATGACTCCACCAATAGTCTTGAACATGTTTCTCCAAATATAATTTTTCACAATAAAGCAGCCCCTCGATCAACATTTTCTAAATGGCATGTTGTAGCACATAAATGGATTATGATGATTTTTTTTTTTTTTTTTAAAGAAGATGTTGGGGGTAGGAGTTTAGTAATTTATTTATTTATTTTTGCTGTGTTGGGTCTTCGTTTCTGCGCGAGGGCTTTCTCTAGTTGTAGCGAGCGGGGGCCACTCTTCATCGCAGTGCGCGGGCCTCTCACTATTGCGGCCTCTCTTGTTACAGAGCACAGGCTCCAGACGCGCAGGCTCAGTAGTTGTGGCTCACGGGCCCAGTTGCTCCGCGGCATGTGGGATCCTCCCAGACCAGGGCTCGAACCCGTGTCCTCTGCATTAGCAGGCAGACTCCCAACCACTGCACCACCAGGGAAGCCCAGATTATGAAGATTTTTAATCACAGTCTCCATTTCAGTGCTTGTGATTGGTCTGTTTATATTTTCTATTTCTTCCTGGTTCAGTCTCAGAAGGTTGTGCTTTTCTAAGAATTTGTCCATTTCTTCCAGGTTGTTCATTTTATTGGCATAGAGTTGCTTGCAGTAATCTCTCATGATCCTTTGTATTTCTGCAGTGTCATTTGTTACTTCTCCTTTTTCATTTCTAATTCTATTGATTTGAGTCTTCTACCTTTTTTTCTTGATGAGTCTGGCTAATGAAATGAAGCTAGTGGGTCACAATCCAGCTTGGAAAATAAAATTGAAATAGAACAGAAACATGTCAGATTGAGGAGGAAATAGTAAAAGTTAGAGTCAGGATTTTTTTAAGTTGCATACAACTTTGGTTTCAATGTTGAGTGTGGTGAGTGGCATGGATTGAAAGGTATCATAAGTTCTTCATGTGGGACTCATGGCCAATGAACGTTTAAAAGCTGCCATCCTACATAATCCACATTTCCTGCTTTACAAATAAGAGGGAGTTCTTTCTACCGAGAGAAACGGTCTAGTTAGTGCCTCCACTGATTTGTTTCTTCTTGAAAAAAAAGTATGTTTTTTTTTCTTCTAAAAATAATGAGAGTAAAAATGCAATTAGACATTTTAGATTAAATGATAGGAAATATTTCTGAAGATGGAAGTAAAAATAGAGTTTAGAGGCAGGGTAAAAACATATAGAGATGTTAGAGAAGTGGTTAAGGTGAAACATTTCCCCCCCCAAACTCCTCCACTCCCTATAAATAATATTTAGTTCAGTTTGACAAATACTAATTGGAGCTTTCAGCTTGACAGCTCACATTAGGTACTTATTCTGTGTTGTGTGTTTTGCATGTCCTTATGCACGAGTTCAGCATATCAGCCATGAGGTAGCAAGTATTTTGAGCTCCGATTTAAAAACAAGAAATGGCATTTAGAAAATCACATGGCATGCTGCCGAGGACAGAGTTGCCTGAAGCCAGGATTCACAGCCCTGCTCCAGACTGCTTGCTCTTCTGACTCACACCCAGAACAGCTACAGAGCTGTGCAGCCCAGGCATAATGAAAATGCAGGGCGCTTCTTCATAATATTAGGTTCAAGAAGGCCACAGCAGAGTACAAAGCAAGCACAGGGCCCTTCAGAACACGGCCCCGTGTGGCCGCTGGGTCCCCTGCCCGTGGAGCTGGCTGTGCTCCCACCAGGAGTTTCTTTCTCCCGCGGAGAAAGAGGATGACCTGCTTTTCCTCCAAAGTGCTCTGAAAGCGGAGTTACTTCTCCTGTGTCCTGTCTGCTGGGTTGTTCCTGGCTCTGAGTCGTTGTTGTCTCCAGACAGGGATGCTGAAAACTCAGCCTCTGTACACCGGTGCTGAATCTAATCTCAGAGAGAGCTTGGAGTGAAGTAGAAAAAAACAGCTTTATTGCTTTGCCAGGCAAAGGGGAACACGGTGGGTTCCTGCCTTTGAAAACTGTGCATCTCAGCCTGGGAGGATTTGATGAGGGGCTTTATAGCAATAGTTCAAGGGCGGGGTTGCTGACAAGATTCGGGTGTGAAGGGCGTGTATTCTTCTAATCGGGTGAGCTTCTCTGGTCCCTTTAATCGTGGTTGCTTGTTTGATCCTCCCTTGATTAGCAACCTCTGCCCTTTGGAAATCGGGGAAGGTCACAGAGGCTGGGGTCTTGTCCTACAAGAAACAGAGGACAGAAGGGTTTCTGTGCCCAGGAGCCTCACAGGATCCTCCTCAGTTTCAAGAGAGGCAGAGGACGTGCAGCCTGGGGCCAATGTCACCCTGTCTGCTGCCCCACCAGGCTCAGGCATTGACCCCCACTTGCTTAGGGGCTGGTGCTGCAGCTCACGTGCTTGTCTGTGAGGTGAAACTCAGGGTGAAACGCCTCTCAAGTGCTTTTGTTCTTTGGTAAAAGAGAAAAACAAAACTTGTTCTGATGACTTTTGGAAAACAGTTTCAGTTTTGGTTTAAGTGGGTTACTTTGCTGTTGCTCTTTTGACTTCTGGAAAGCCCTCTTGGCGTGGAGAGGAAAGGCAGAGATAAAACCAGGTGAGGTCTGTGGAGTTTTTTAGCGTAAGCACTTGCTGTTGGACTGCATTGTGTTTTTATGTCACTCTTTGTATTAAGTGAGATTTAATGGAATAGGTGTATTCCAGCAAGGTGAGCTTTATTCTTATTTCTGTTTCTTTCATTTTGTTCCTGATTGGACTAACTCCGAAAGCTTCTGTTCTTACCACATGCCCTGGGGGTTCTGAATCATGCTGAGTACGTACGTACAGCAGGCAAAGAAAATGGAATTCATTTTCAAAGTGTTTTAGGTTGTCAAGGCACCAGACAATATGTTTCTTACTGAGCCAGGACTCCAAGGTTCTTGTCACAGATGGGGAGAGAAGACTGTTGACAAAAACTCCCTTTCTCAGGCGTCTAATGGAGGTGGTCGTGAAGAAGTCTTAGAACTGCCATGGTTGGGAGGAGGAAGGGAGGGACAGACAGGACAACTGTAAGTGGGTTTTACTCATTTCAAAGCAGATGATGTCTCAGTTTTGTTTTTTATCTGGTTGAACTCACATATTCTATTTAAATTGAAAGTGAAGGACACAATAATTTGGATCAGAATTTCCATGTCAACATTCCAAAAAATAGAGCTTCTGAAACCTTTTTAAGGCTTACGTATATTTGAAAAATGTTTAAAAAGATGAAAAGAGTAAGAAAATTCAAGAGAAAATGATAACAAACATGTATATATATTACCAAGAAAAAATGGACGGAAGGAAAATCTGGCTAAGGATCTTGTGTTACTGAGAAATGAAGTCGAATTTGCCATGTTTATTTTCAAGAAATTGAATAAGAATTCTTTTCTGCGATTCTGCCTGTTGCATTTTCACACGAACATTTTCGTCTGCCTGTTGGGTTTTCATTTGAATATACAATAGGAGACCAAATTAGATAACCGTTGGAAGTGATAACTTTTTAAAGTACTCGAATCAAAGACATCAGATGGTCCTGAATACCTACCACATGATCCCACGGTGAGTTTGATTCGATATTTCCAATTAACTTGTGCATGGGATTGGGTGTTACTCAAGTGAGAAGAGGAAAGAGAAGTGTGAAGTAGCAAGTACAAATATAGACACTATATTTCAGAAGACTCTTGCTTGGTTTTATAACCTGTATAACAATTTTTTTCTGATTTTTATTATGTAAGTTTAACTTTTTGTAACTTGTTATGTAATTATTATCAAAGCTTTCTTTTTTTTAATTTTTATTTATTCATTTATTTGTTTGTTTATTTATGTATTTTTGGCTGCATTGGGTCTTCGTTGCTGCGCAGGGGCTTTCTCTAGTTGTGGCGAGCGGGGGCTACTCTTTGTCGTGGTGTGCAGGCTTCTCATTGTGGTGGCTTCTCTTGTTGCGGAGCAGGGGCTGTAGGTGCGTGGGCTTCAGCAGTTGTGGCATGTGGGCTTGGTAGTTGTGGCACATGGTCTCAGTAGTTGTGGCACATGGGCTTAGTTGCTCTGTGGCATGTGAGATCTTCCCAGACCAGGGCTCAAACTTGTGTTCCCTGCACTGGCAGACAGATTCTTAACCACCTTCTTAGCCACCAGGTAAGTTCCTGTCAAAGCTTTCTTAAGGAAAAAACTCATCCCATGATCAAAGCACATGCAAGTCAATGTCACAGATAATGGGGGTGAGGGACATGCCAGAGGGAAGATCCCTGTTAATCCTGACTAGTGTTTCTCCTGAGCCCCCTGACTTTGCTTTGTGGGGTCATTCCCTACTGAAGTCTCCTGATTCTTTTTCTAACAGGTTTCAGGATATTCCTGGTTTTACTTTTAACCCCTAATTCCCATCACCTTCCCTGGTGGTCAGATGAAATGGGTTAGTTGTTAGCTTCCTTTTAGGTTAGAAGATACATCCTTGACTTGTCTAGGTCATATAAACACACAAAGTCCAGGCATATAAGCCATCTAGGATTTGATTCTTGCTCTCTCCACTTAACTGTATTTGCATTTTATTTTAGAATGCAAGCAATTCATCATTTCCTTGACACTCTGGGGTCATTGGTTTTGCCTTTAACCAACCATACTTGGGTATGAAAAATGCACTGAGGACCTTACAAGGCAAAGTACCAACCAAAAGCTTTTCCTTCATAGTGTAAATGGCTCTTTTTATTGTGATATCCATAATGATTTTTTTTTAAATAAATAAGTGGTTGGCAACTGGGAGATGAGGAGTTGTGATCCCTCCAAGTCCTCCAGATGAATGAGCAGAGTGGGCAGAATGGGCAGCTGTAGCCAATCATCAAATATCATTGAAGGCCTTCCCTCTATGCTCTGTGCCCATGAGCCCGAATCTGGCTCCAAAGAAAGACTGAAGCCCTGCCAGTCCATAGTTTTCTACCCCGAACCATGAAGAGACCATTGGTAGGGAGGTTAGGAGAACGTTGAGGATGGGCTCAGAGTAGTTTTTTGTTAGTGATGGATCTGAAGGAGAAAGAGGCTTTCTGGGTTCTGTGCCACTATCCCTAAGGACAGGTGTATCAGCAAGAATTAGAGTGCTTCGTCTTTGCTGTTATCCTGGAAATAAATGTTTCTTGGGAGTAGGAAAGAGTGGTATAAAAGATGAGCTTGTGACCCAAGAATGTACAAGGACAGGTGTGTGAATTTTGACATCACTGGACCACACGAAGGTTGCTTTCATTGGAAGGTGTGGCAGGATGAATAATGCCCCCAAATGTCCACACCCTAATCCCTGGAATCCATGGACATGTTTTATCCCGGAAGAACTTTGTAGATAGAATTAAGGTTACAGATCTTAAAATAAGGAGATTACTCTGGGTGATCTCCCAGGAGATGCACTGGGTGGGCTCAGTGTAATTATGTGGACCTTAAAAGTAGAAGAGGGAGGCAGAAGCATTGTTGGAGAGATGTACCAGTGAAAGATGAAGCAAGAAGGTCCTGAAGCATGAGAGGGACCCAGCTGGTCATTGGTGGCATGAAGATGCAGGCATGGGGCTATGAGCCAAGACAGGCAGTTGGTTCCTAGAATCTGGAAACAGCCTTCAACTGGCAGCCAAGGAGGAAACGGAGCCTCCATCCTATTACAAGAAATTGAATTCTGCCAACCACCCGGATTAGCAGGAAACAGGTTCTTCCTTTCAGCCTCTAGGAAGGACCACATCCTGCCAACACTTTGATTTTAGCCGGGTGGACGAGACCTATGTCAGATGTCTGCCCTCCAGAATTATAAAACAATAAAACTGTTGTCTTAAGTCAGTAACATTGTGGTTGATTTGTTACACAGCTCAGTGGTCCATAGCACTGCATACAGATAGTACAGATAAATAAAGGAAAGGACTTTGTCTCTCATGCACAATTTTCCAATCTATGGTGGTTCTAAAAAAATGAATTCATGGGCTTTATCACAGCTATTTGCTAACACAAATATGAAGTAGCTGAAAATTGAGCCTTTGCATGGACATATATACACTACCAAATATAAAATAAATAGCTAGTGGGAAGCAGCCGCATAGCACAGGGAGATCAGCTTGGTGCTTTGTGACCACCTAGACAGATGGGATAGGGAGGGTGGGAGGGAGGGAGACCCAAGATGGAACAGATATGCAGACATATGTATATGTATAACTGATTCACTTTGTTATAAAGCAGAAACTAACACACCATTGTAAAGCAATTATACTCCAATAAAGATGTTAAAAAAAAAAAAAAAAAGAAAGAAAATTGAGCCTTTGGGTAAACAGGTGTTGCCACAGCTAACTAGCCATCTAATGAGAAATAGCATCCACTTGGGCCAGGAAATAATAGCTTGTCTGTTTTTCTTGTCATCTTTTATTATTTCCCTATTTAACTTTACTTTTTTTTCAATAAACATGTTGTTTGAGAAAAATAACATGACAATTGCTAGTGGCCTGTCCTGTATTCTGCAGCAGTAGTTGGAGATCTGAAAACATTTCATTTTTCTCTCTCTTCCTCAGTGACAGTTTCCTAAATTGCTACAAATTTTCAGACCTAGTGGGTCTCCCAGGCCTTACTGAGTGTCTGCCATGAGCTTCTGATTTCCTGGGTAATCCTCTCATCAGTGCATATGTTTCTACTCTCTTTATTGTCAGGCATATGGCAAGGTAACTTACTCCATAGAGGTCTCGTCTAGTTTTCTGGCCACAGAAAGCAATTGTTCTCAGAGATAACCATGGAAAGCTCCAGAAAGTTCCATAAGGAGGTACATCAGGAGAGATTTTGATCCCGTAGGACCAGACCTAGATGGTATGCATTGTTCATACCCTGCCTGCACTCTTGGGGCCCCTCCTTCTTTGGGACACCTCTGCCCTTAATTTCTGACATTCAGCTCCCCCTTGCTTCCTGAGGGTTTCTTCTTGGGCCCCTGGAGAGGTCCTGGCACATTTCAACCTGAATCCCAGCCACCAGGTCATTATGAAAGTAGATAGTATTTAAAAACTATTGGTTTTAAATCCTAGTAAGCACAAATTGTCTCATTGAGGGACAGTGTTGCTGTGACAGCAATAGACTCAAGGAACACTTGGCCTTGTCGTGATGATACCAACTTGTATTTCACTGGATTTTCTCCAGATGATGAGCAGTCTCCAGTTCCATGCAAAGTTTCCTTCCCAAGCGTTTTGGGCATCCTCTTAACACACCTTATACATTTCATGAATTTCTTTGCTTTTGGAGACATTTGTTTCCACCAGGACCTCGCTGTAGTCTCCAATCAGAGGCTGCAGTATTTTGACATTAGTTTTACAGGTATTTATTTGATTTCATTCCTTGCCTCGGTTTTCACTGAGTATGGTTCCTCTAAGGAGTTTATCACCGCTGCTTTGGACATCAATTTTATAGATCCAATTTTATAAGCTTTTTTTTTTAATAGGAAGACTTTATTTATTGAAAGCCATTTTATATTTGTATAGCAATTGATCAGAAAGTGAACACAGTTCCCTCATACCACCTCCTCCTCAGCACACAGTTTTCCCTATTATTACATTTTGTAGTAGTGTGGTACATTTGTTAAAATTGATGAACCTACACTGACACACTATCAATTAATTAAAGTCCATAGACTACATTAGAATCCTCTCTGCTCTGTACATTGTATGGGTTTTGACAAATGTATAACGTCATGTGTCCATGATTACAGTATCGTATAGAACAGTTTCATTGCCCTAAAATTCCCCTGTGTTCCACTTATTCACCTTCCCTCCCCAAATCCTAGCAATCTTTGATGTACCATCAAGATGGCATATTGGCCAGTACAGGATGCATTTGAATTATGAGGTAAGGCTAAATGTTATCACATGATGTTCACCACTGTAAATTTATCCCCTTTGTTTATTCAGAGATATAAGAAAATAAACAAAAGGGATATGTGTGCCCTCAGAGCCACAATACTCACAAATCATGACTTGTAAAAGCAAGGGCCAGTCAATAGAAGTGGCTCAGACTGTCTCTAAAACATGCTTGCACCCTGAGTTAGTCATCACATGTAAGCTTCCCAGTGTGACTCATGTAATTCTTGTGGGTCCTAGGCTATGAGAAATCAGGCACTAAGAAATCCACACCTACAACTCTCAATGCTCCATTTTCAAGACCTCAAGAATGGCTGATATCAATTATCATCCAATAAAGATTGTATTTTTCTGAGATAGAAGCAGTGCCTGGTTTTGCTGGCATAGCCACCCATCATTTCCAAGACAGACACCAAAATTATACTTGACATGCACAGGTTGACTGCTACAATCTACCTGTATAATTCTCTCATCACCCATAGCTTTATTTTCTTGGGGGTGTAGTTATGTCACATGCTAGTCTATCTTCAGGAAAGTTTCCCTCAGTGAGAGGAGAAAGGGACTGTTTGTCTTTGGATGAATCTACTTAAAAAGAGAAAGAAACTAACTTCACTTCAGAACATGTAAGATGGTTGCTAAGACTTGCATTTCCTTGGAAGGGCTGTCACTTGGTTGTAGACACTCAGCTCTCAAAGTCCAACTAACTCATAGAACATCGTCATGAGGTGTGAGGCAGACTGAGGGCTGCCCTTTCAGCCTGGATCCTGGAGACCGGACCTTGGTATCTAGTTCTTGGGGGAAGTGGGGGCTAAGAGGAGATTACTCCCACTTGGCTTACTGAAAGTCTGAAGCCATTTAACTGCACTGGGGCCTCTCTTTCTCCAGGAATAGTTTTATTTTATTTAGTTATTCAGAGTCTAATATAGGGGGCTGAAAATCACCTTTCACAATACCCTCTTTCTAGCTGGTTCTCTGGAAATCAAAGTAATTAATCTACTTTGCAAAGTCAAACCCCATCTCTTTTCTTCTGAAGACCATCTTTTCACTGCCCAGGTGTCATAACACATTACGTGGTTTTCTGTCAGACTTGGGCTCATCACAGTCCAATATTTTTGTTTTACCTATTTTTTTATCCCATCAAAATTATTCTTGCTCATTTCTACACTTCCCTGGTGGATAATAGTCTGTCTCAGAAGGAATTGGCCTCAGTACTAGGACTTGCAAGGTGCACTGCAGGTACAAACAGCAAGAGAACCCTTAGTATTTCACACACAGGAGGGGTGGATTTCCCTTGAAGAAGTAAATCCATTAAGGGCCAGTTGGGAGAACAAAAATCATGTGAGGTATTTCAAACAGCGGGGGACATAATCATTTTTACACAGACGTTGAAAGTCTAACAAGAGAAAAAGGGGTAATCAGACTGTAAATCTTGAAAGCACCGAATCCCTCCAGGGTTTATTAGTGACCCATTTATTAATTAAGTGAAGGAAACAGCTAAGTTCCTCTAGTTTGGGGAAACACAGGAAGAGTGGGGTTATTGACTTGAAGCTCAGAGGAGGGACCTCAGAGGCTGATGCTCAAACCTCAGAATGGGACGACTAAGAGTCAGTGGTGCTTAGATCTGAGAGGGAGTCTCCCTACAGCTAGACACTGGAACACTAAGAATGTGCCGTGAAGCTGGTGCTGGAAGTTAGTGCCCAGGGCAGGGAGAACCTTGAGCCATAGCTGCCCTCTGCTGGGGTGGTGGTGGGAGATGCTTGGGATGCTGGAACCAGGAGGGAAGTACCTTTTCCTCTCCTCTTGCCTTCCAATTCTCTTCCAGCATCGCCACACACAGAACCTAGGAGGAAACTGGTGAGAAAGCATGAAGAGTGGCTTCAGAATTGCAGCCTCAAGCATCACATAGTCTTGGAGCTGAGGAAGAATAGATACATGACCTGCACAGTCCACTCCTTGGACTTCCTGGCATCTGTACATCCCCTTCTGCCTGTTTTCAAGTCCTTCTCATTTTAGCCTCTACAGTCTTCTTGGCATAGAAAATGTAACTCTGCCTCATAAAATAAAGATAGTCTCACTCATATACACAAATTGTATATACACAAATTGGTTCATATACACAAATTGTAATAAGCTGGAAAGGAAATGTGTGTAGCTGCTACAGTCCTCACTCTGTAATTGTAACAATTGATATTTATCATTACTATCATTGTCTATCCATCCCATGTGCCCTAATTCCCAGGTAGTATTATAGCTGACCAGCATTGTCTTCTTGGGTGAGATAGAATGACCCAAACCTTTATTTCTTAAGTGTCTAAAACTTCAGTGATTCTGCTTTTATTAGGATACTGTAGTTTTCCACTTACATTTATCACCATGAGAGTACTAAAATGAACACTGAGGATTCCCTGTTTTTTGTTTTTTTTCCCCTGGGTTTTAAACATAGTTTCCCCTGCCCTTACTGTGTAGCAACTCCCCCCAAATCCTCCTGGTAATTAGAAACATTTACTCCAGCAAATACAAAGCCTTGGGCATCAAAATGGCCTTAGTCTCAACTTTGCTTCAGTGGAGCCCTTGCTGTTTGGCCTGGTGGTATTATTCCTCTCTTGGAAACTGTGATGGTTAATTTTATATGTCGTCTGGACTGGGACAATCGTGTGCCAGACATTTGGCCAAACGACATTTTGTGTATGTGTGGCTGTTTCTGGATGAGATTAACATTTGAATTGATAGACTGAGTAGTGCAAGTTGCCCTCTCTGACTTAGACAGACCTCATCAAATGAAAACCTGAATAGAAAGAAAAGGCTGATATTCCCATGAGGAAGGTGCACTTCCTCCTGCCTGGCTACCTTGAGCTGGGACACTGGTCTTTTCCCAGCCTTTGAACTCAGACTGTAACACTGGCTTTTCTTAGGTCCTGAGTTCACTGCTTTCAGACTAGAGCCGCACCATCGTCCCTCCTGGGGCTCTCGCTTAATGAGTGCATGTCTTGGTACTTCTCAGCCTCCATAGTCTGTAAGCCAATTCCTTATAATAAATATCTAGATCTAGATCTAGACCCTGTTGATCTGTTTCTCTGGAAAATCCTAATACAAGAACTAATGCCCAGGATAGGAATTAGGGCAGCCAAGTGAAGCATTTGCCTCAAGCACCAGCAAAACTATAATCAAGATAAATAATATTTTAATGCAATATTTTAAAAATCTATATTGATGCCAAATATATGAGATGAACAAAAATGCCAAAAAATTGAAATGAAGACAGGATCCAACATAAGCCAAACTATATCAGAACCCGCAAGAAAAGGAAAAATGTGCACCCTTATATACATATTTTTATGTATTTTATTTTAATGGATAATTTTTCTACAACATTAAATAGTTGAAAAATTATTGAAAGGTTGGAAGTAGGTATATTGGAACTTGAAACATGTTTAAATATTTATATCAAAATTGGAACTTATTATAATGTTACTTTTCTGGCTTTAATGAAAAACAGATTCATCAAATAATATTAAACAATATAAACATTATTTGATGAATAATATTATTCATCAAATAATATTTTCAAAGTCAACTTCTTTGCTTATTTCATTTTCAAATGAGAACTGCCATGTTGGACAATTTCTCTTCACCAAGTGAAAATTTTAAATAAAATTTAATTATCTCAGGTTACTTATCCTGTCTTTATTTAAATTTTTGATATTTTATTCATCAGAGTTTTTTGAAAAATTGAATTAAAATATTACTTGTCTAGGTGACTGAGTTTTTCATGCTTCTTGAATTTTACATGTGCGGCAACTGCCTCGCTTGTCTTACTCTAAACCTGGCCCTGTTAAGACCCCTTATTCAGTGAAGTTTGTTATTAGGTATAATAGTGAGAGGGAAGTATGAGAAGAGCATCCCCAATTTTTATCCCTTAAATTCCCAGATATGTCCGTATCGCCTCTGGGAAAAATAGTACCATATAATGTGTTCAGTAGACTTAAAGAAATATTGCTTCCTGTGAGATAGTCCTCCAGATTTTCAGAAATTTTTTTCTTAACTGGAACCATAACTAAAGATTTAGTAGCTCCATTCACTAGTTCATCTGACCGTCTGTTTCTCAATGACAAGCTATATATTAAAATCAGAGAATTCCGTGGACATGAGTCCATCACTGTATGTCTTGTGCTGTGACATTGGCTGCTCTGTTAGGAGCCAGGATGATGAGGTACGATGATGTCAAATTAGGCATTTCAGACATCCACAGATCTTGGTGCTGGAAGAAGCATTGTAAGTCAGAAAGTCAAATCCATATCCAAAATACATGTCTATTTTAGGAAAGACAAACCATTGCTCCTCCCACGATGTAAGGCATTTCATATAATTAACTTGGCACAGGTACTTAAAGGGTCCCCTCAAGGAATGATGACCGTGTCAGGGCACAGTGATATTGTTAGAGTAGAAACTCATCAGTGACAGGAGCCCAGATTGACATCAGTGATAAGAATTCCATGTTTTTAAGCCATGTGTTGCCTCCTAGCAAATATCCTGCCATTTTGTTTGGTGCTGGTGTGGTCGAGGAAAGAGGACATCTGAGGGAAGAGGTCATCTGGTCCACCTGGTTTTGATAGGCTCCTCTGCAGAGATGCCCTCTTGTAGGTATTCACACAGTTTCCAAACATCTTCACAGCCTACGCCCAGCCTTCAAGACCCTTCCATATACCTCTTCCCCATGCTTTCGGCCAGTTCATTCCAAATCCCTGACCATCTTGCAAACCCAATGGTTGCAGCTTGTAAACCAGTGTGGAGCCCTTTCTCTGCTGTGCTTTAGTTGAGAAAAAGTGGACAATATAAAATATTGCTTAAAGTTCTGGCCATTGGAAGAATTTATCTTCAACCCTGGTCATTTATGAACATCTCTCTATGATGCTATAATGTTACAGCCGTCAACCACTGATCAGGGCCACTAAATTATAAAACTTATCTATATATCAGGACTGACTATTATTTTTATTCCTAAGTCAACCAACCATAAGGAACTCCTTGTGAAGTCTTAGGACAGGAGGCAATAGAAGGAGCAAGTTCCATGAGATTCTGAACCAAATTGTGACGCAATTTTCTGTGCTTCCAGGATCTGATCAAGGCCTGTATCTTATACGTCTTTGCCATTAGATGATGGATTTGATGGTGTGTACATTGATCCTATGGCTTGTTGACCACAAAGGTTCAATAGCAAGCTCGAAAATCTGTGTTAAAAGCAGTATGGTTATCTGAGGGTTTGTTCTACAAACCTAAGTTTCATTTGTTAGAGGTATATCACAGTCTGCATTCAGTGCCCCTACTCACCACAGATACTTTGAGGACCATTGGAAGTGCTGGCTCCTAAAACTCATGTGGGAAAACAATTTAGCCATAAATGGACAAAAATAATGTCCCAGGGTAAACAAAACTATCAACTTTTTTTTTTTTTTTTTTTTTGCTGTACGCGGGCGTCTCACTGCTGTGGCCTCTCCCGTTGCGGAGCACAGGCTCTGGACGCGCAGGCTCAGCGGCCATGACTCACGGGCCCAGCCGCTCCGCGGCATGTGGGATCTTCCCAGACCGGCGCACGAACCCGTGGCCCCTGCATCGGCAGGCGGATTCTCAACCACTGCGCCACCAGGGAAGCCCAAACTATCACCTTTTTACCTGAACATGACCAAAACATTTTTAACAACCCTACACTGATTTGTCCACAATATAACTAACTTAAAATACCAGTCACCTTGTTATTTGGCACTTAATGAACTCATTAGACTGTTCACTTGTATGCAGTATGCAATGATATTGTACAGACTCAGATGCAAATTATATTTTTCTTCTACATTGAAATGAACATATAATGTAACATAAATAAAGAAATAAATGTTAAACACATATAATTAATGCAAAAAGAGTTTGCAAAATAGAATTTATAAATTAGGCAATATTAAAATGGAGGTTTCTTAATGAATAAAAAAGCTGCTTGAGTAGGGTTTGGTGATGAAAGAGGTAAGATAGAGTGTCTTGTCGCTGGTCTTGTCTGGTGGAAGGTGAAAATGGACAAGAGGAAGAAGGTGAAGGAGTGAGTGAATGGTCCATGTTGGAACTCACAGAAATGGAAGGTTTCTCTTCTTCATATGTGAAGCCCTAGAAGTGAATGGCTGTAAATCATGTGCAAAGCAATAAGCAAAGCAATGCTGAAAAAGAAGAAGGAAAAACATGTGTATGAGTTTGCTAAGGCAGCTGTAACAAAGTACCACAGACTGGGTGGCTTAATTACACAAAAGTATTGTCTCAGAGTTGTGGAGGCCAGGAGTCTGAAATAAAGGCAGAGTTGGTTTCTTCTGAGGCAGTAGAGAGAATCCAATCTGTGCCTCTCTCCTGGCTTCTGGTGGTTTGCTGACAATCGTTGGCATTCCTCAGCTTGTGGCAGTATAATTCCAACTTTAACACTGTGTCCTCCCTGAGTGTGTGCCTGTCTCTGTGTGCAAGTTTCCCTTTTTTATATGGACACCAGCCATATTGGATTAGGGCCACCCTAATGACCTCAACTTGATCACCTGCAAAGACTATTTCCAAATAAGGTCATGCTCACAGGTACGGGAGATTAGAACTTCAATATCTTTTTACATCTTTTATATTTTCTGCTTGGTCTTAGAATCAGCCATTTCTCTAAGGAGTCCTTCTTCCTTTTGTTGAAGAATGGTGGTAGAAGCTGAGATCTGGGTGTGTGATGTGCTCTTTGCTACTGGAGTGTCTTTCTAAGTGTTTCTAAGCCCTCTCAGCTGACAGATCAAGGAAATATATGTGTGTATACTAGCATGTGTATGCACATACCTATAAATATTCTATATGCAACCAAGCATCTATATGAAGCTAGATATGAGTTCACATGGGTGTCTCCAATCCTAACCCTTCACCACATGGATCGTCCTAGCCTCCTCCTGTTGCTCATCCTGTTAACTCTCACTCCATCAGTGAGAAGCTTGGTTCCCACCATCCATAACCCACTTACTTAATTGTTCACTTCCAGTGTCATATACACGTAGGGTGGCAGCAGAATTGTTAACCTACCTCCTCATCAGTAATAACTTGATCAACCAGAGTCCAGCACTTTAGTACATTTCCCTTTTCCCTTAGTCTTAGAAATTCCATTCCTCCTCAAAGTTGTTTGTCAGCACCTTTCCTCCTCACCTTCTCAGGTAAGGTTGTTTCCTCTGGTTTTGGTGTTCGTGACTTTGACGTCAGTCATGCTTTTAGCCTTCCAAGTGCTTAGGCAGGTGTTATCTGGCTGCAGGATAAGGATGTCACCAAGAGGGGACCTTGACCATTTGGCAGACGAAGGAGAACCAGTGAGAACCTGTTTTTAGGTGACTTGTCCACAGTCACAGCCTTGACATTGGGACAGTTAGACGTTGAACCAGCCAGGTTTCTGATGCTGCACCTATGCTGTATCCACTGCACTCACTCCTTTTTTTCTAGAGGGCAGCGTGTCACTGAGGTGACAATGAGAGGTCAGGAAGATACTTAGGCACTTCGTCTGATATTTCCTGGCACAGAATAGTGTATTTCTTAAGTCCTGGGATCTGAACAGAGATTCCTCCAACTGAGAGACGATGATGCTTTGGCCGTGTCTGGCTACTGTAGAGTCCTCTACACCTGCAATGCAGGAATGGAAACATTTGTGCATAAGTGGATGTGTCATTTACCCACATAAGCTCATGTTGATGTAAGTCAGAAAAAATTCAAAGGGAAAAAGATTCTCATGAGTACAACTTACTTCTGGGATGACCTTAGGTTTCCAAATTAAATTATTTCAGCAGAGTTTATGCATGGATTCCAAGCATGAGGAAATTATTTAGGAGATGTTTACTATGGCAGAAAGTAGTGAACATCCTAATATAGAGCTAATCACAATTTAATTCAAGTTATTCACAAAATATTAATCTTAGGAAAATATTGTTGCCAAAATATCTCACTTGCTTTATAGTTTGGTATCTGGGAGATAGACCAGTCTCTTGGGAATTTAATATTTATAATCCTTAAAGCAATTTAAACCAAAATGCTTAAACTCAGCATAATTTTTGAGATCTAACTGTATTGATTCATTAAAATCTAGATTGCTTGTTTAAATGTTTTATAAGGGTACATCTTATAAATGGACTAAATTTTAAAATCCATTTCTTTAAGGAAGGGCAATTACATTGTTCATTATCTGCTTTAATGTTATAAACCCTGAAAAATGTTTTGGCAACCACAGGTTTTGTGAATGGCCCTCACTCAATACTTTCTCGTTATTTTGAATAGAAGTATTGCAATGAATGCTTTTTCCATGTTTTGAGATACAGTGAGATTGGGAAGTCTCTAAGGAACCTGAACTTGAGATGAGACCTAAGCACAGGGCTGAGGTGGGCAATGCCCACAGCCGCAAAGCACAGAGGAAGCCCAGCCTAGCTGTGTGCATTGGCACATGTGATTTAATGAGTATTTATGGAATGAACGACTGGTGCACTGAGTTAACCACATTGAAGCATCCCAGGGCTCTGTGTAGTCAGAGGCTGACAGAGAACAGTGATTTTGCAGTTTTCACACGTTGATACAGTATCTCTCAGCTGAGGAAGTTCTGGCCCCTGAGCTGGAAATTTAAGGACAGAACTCCTGTCCCGAAAGAATTTCAGGAATAAAAACTTAGACCCAAGGTCTAGGTTATAAAGATGTGGGTGCACGGTGTCAGGTAAAGACATACCTGGACCTAGGAAATGATCATACATTTAAGATCATTTAAAACATCAAAATGGAGTATCTATGGTTCAGGCATCCGAAGTGGAGCTGGTGTTTGTGGGGTGTGGATTGTGGATGGGGATTCAGACACTTCCCTGCATCACTGAGAACCTGAACTTTCTGAACTGTATCAAACTCAAGGACACCACAAGCCATTGCTAACAGCTGCCAGCTACAACCTTGTGGTTTCAAAGTCCCTTTGCTTCACAAATATGTAATCATTTCAAACCTCAACCAATCCTTACTTAACAAGCACCCTTACTTCTTGCCAGCTCCAATCCTAATTCTTGACAAGCAGCTCATGTAACCTTGCTTGGGGGGTTTTGCCTTTAGAAGCTTCCCCCATTTTGGGGTCCTGTGGAACACAATTCAAGTGCTTTTGTAAATTTGTGCTTCCCAGGCTGCAGTCCTAACAAACCCCCAATATAAGCAATTTTTGTATTTTGCTTCAACGAGATCTCTGTTCTTGGAATTCTTGGTTAACAGCAAAGAGAGCCTTTGTCTGAAGGGATTAATGTGGTAAGGGCAGAGGTCTATTGCTGTAGGGAGAGTGTTCTGAGCCTGAGACCTGCAGGTGTCTCAAAGAGCAGGCAGCTAGGAGCTCTCTTGTAATGAGGTGTGGACAGGGCTACAAAGAACTGGGTGTAGGGGACTCGGTGCGATGACGGGACAGTTGATCAGGGAAAGTCTTTCCTTGTAGGTTGCTGATTCTTGGGAGGGGTTGTCTGCTGGCTCAGCTAAGGTGGGTCGAAGTTCAGAGGCCTGGGAGGAGGAGAGACATCTGGACAAGTCAGGTACGTTTTTCAGATTGGTCAGTGGGCATAAAGAATTCAGCTAATCCTTTAAGAGGCAAAGAATGGGAACCAAGAGGTCTGTGTTGGGGTTTTTCATAGATAAACAAAGGGGTTATCCCAGAGTCTTATTTAAGTCATCTGGAACGGGGTGGGTCTTTGCAGGAAGCTGTTTCCTGAATTCTGGAGAGCAGGACTTACCACTCTCTTATTCACATCATGACTGATCTCAGAAGCTAGAGTAGGGGTGGATGGGCTCCTGTGGTGGAGAGGAATGACACCCAGGCCAAGAACCAGATAGGGCCAAGCCTGAAGCAATGGACAAGTTGTGGCCTGATGGGGTCCCACTGAGGGGCCCTGGAGCCCACTTACAATGCTGGATCCATCAAAGAGGTTTCTGTAGACCAGTTTCTTTCATTGCTGTACCACAAAATCTTAAATCAGAAAGTGAAAATACATCTATTGTGTCAGCAAGAATGACTATATTACAAACACAGGTATCTCTCATTACCCAAATCTAATCCAATACTGAATTTTTGGGAAACAGGAAACAACGTTCCACTTTACGTTGGAAAAAGTGATATAATGTGTTTCATGGTTCCCAGCCTGACAAAAATGCCTGCTCACCAGTTTCCCCAAATACCACTGAAACACATCTAAACTTATGAATAAAACTCCATGGAAGGTTTGTGCAAATTATAAAATAGTCTTAAAGACATTTACATAATTATTTAACATTTAATGAACTAGTAGAAGTTCGCTTGCAAAATGCAGTACAGATATAAATCATGTTTTCTTGTAATGATGGAAGAGTTTATTAAGTGGGACTTGATCTTGCGGAGTGGGAGACAGAGGCTTTTTGGTCACAGGTGTTTGCGGGTGGAGGGGGCACGACTTAAAGGGTAAATAGGAGGGTTGTTTTTGCAGACTTTAAGGTATAGACAGACTACAGGGTGAACAGAACTCAGACATAATCATGATACAAGTATATGGTTCCACTGCGCTTGGAATTGCACTTTTGAATAGGATGCTTCAATTTATATCACTAACAATCATGCTATCTGCCTGAACTAAATCCTTTAATTGACGGACTGAATCCTTTCATTGCTTTTTCTAGGTGGTGCTTAATTTTAACATCTATTTAAGAGCTTACCAACCTTCTGTGGGTTAATTTTTTTTCTTCTTCCCCAAAGCGTCTATATATTTCATTCCACTTTTGATAATCATCATTTTTATTATAACAGACCTAGACACAGATTTTAAATGTATCCTATTGAGCACTGAATATGCACTTTTGGCATGCACTCAGAACACACATGTGAACTGTCTTCTTACTTAAGGGAATTTCTAAGCCATTATAACTGCAAACGTTGCCTGTTCACCCTCCATCCAGCCCTTCCTCCAGGTGAATGTTGGAGCTTCACAGTTTATCTTTAATCTTTTTAGGATCATTTTCACATTTTCTATCTTTTTATTTCTCAGTATTTAGGTTCACTATTTTGGTACTGTCTTTTAATGCTCTGATGATTTTCTATTATCCAGTATTTATTTTGTTGAAATTATATTTTTTGTACTTTCTTATAGGCCTTTAAAAAATCTCTTTCTGCTTGTTTTGTATCAGCCATTTGTTTTATCATTCTTATTATGGCTCTTAGACATCATTCCTTCTTTAGGAAGACTGTTTCATTACTTGCATTTACTCTGGAATGACTGCTTCCTTTAGTCAAGTTTGTGAAGCTCAAACTTCCATGGAACTGCTCTTCTTCAGGTGCATTGGAACTTTTGATTCTAAGCTCATCTTAAAGTCCTGTGGGGTGTGTTTGTGTGTTTGAGATGTTTGTTGGGTGTTTTGTTGTATGCATGTATTGTGTGCAGTGTATGTGTAATTAGGGGTGTTGTGTGTCTGGTGTGTTGTATGTGGGGTGTGTGTTTTGTGTGTGGTATGAGGTATGGGCTATGTGTGGTGTATGTGGTGTGTGTGGTGTGTGTGGTGTGTGTGGTATGTGTGTATTGGTGTGTGTGTATGTGTTGTGTGTGATGTGTATGGTGTATGTAGTGTGTGTGGTGTGTGTGTGGTGTGTGTGTGTATATGGTATGTGTGGTGTGTATGGTGTACATGGTGTGTGTCGTATGTGTAGTGTGTGTGGTTTTTGTGTGTATGTGGTGTTTGTGGTGTGTGTGTATATGGTGTGTGTGATGTGTGTATGGTGTATGTAGTGTGTGTGGTGTGTGTGGTGTGGGTGGTGTGAGTGTGGGTGGTGTGTGTTTGTGGTGTGTGTGATGTGTGTGGTGTGTGTGTATGTGGTGTGTGTGTTGTCTTTGTATGGTGTGTGGTGTGTGTGTGTATGTGGTGTGTGTGGTGTGCATGGTGTATGTTGTGTGTATGGTGTGTGGTGTGTATGTTGTGTGTGGTGTGTGTGGTGTATGTGGTGTGTGTGTATATATGGTATGTATGGTGTGTGGGGTATATATGGTGTGCGTGTGTCTGTGGTGTGTATGGTATATGTGGTGTGTGTAGTGTGTATGGTGTATGTTGTGTGTATGGTGTGTGGCGTGTATGGTGTGTTTGGTGTGTGTAGTGTGTATGTTGTGTGTGGTGTGTATGGTGTATGTGGTGTGTGTGTGTATATGGTATGTGTGGTGTGTGTGGTGTATATGGTGTGTGTGTGTCTGTGGTGTGTATGGTGTGTGTGGTATATGTGGTGTGTGTGTGTATATGGTATGTGTGGTGTGTGTGGTGTATATGGTGTGTGTGTTTCTGTGGTGTGTGTGGTGTATGTGGTGTGTGTGTACATGGTGTGTGTGTGTGATGTGTTTATTTTCATCTTCTTGTTTGCACACAGGCTACTGCTTCTGTGCTCACCAGTTATCTAGTTCAGACCTGTCATATCAGCTTCCCCCACTCACCCCCCTCCCAGCACTCACTGCAGGTTCACACCAGGTAAGTGAGCCTCACTCTCCCTGCTCACAGAAGGCTCTCATCCACTGTGCTGCAGGAATGGTCTCCCATCAGATTCTGACATCTGTGTCTTGGCCCCTGCTCAACACCTCACATTGGTCCTAATTCTGCTCCACAGAGATGCTCACCTTGTTTTGAGTGAGGTTATGCTCTTTTAATATATTGTGTAATTCACTGTTGCTCTTATTGGGATCAGTAGAACTGGAGAACTTACAGCGGGGCAGGTGCCTGAGGACTCGAAGTGTTTTCTGACCAGACACTTCCTTTTTAGGCACTTGCACGATGTGCTTGAAACCAGGTGGCCCCAGCTAAACTGTCAGAGTCTCGGTCCAGACACCTCTGGTGTCTGCCAGATGACCAATTTTAGAAATTGAACCCAACAGGGACAGCGTGGTAGATCCCTGCCAAGTGTAGGACTTCAATCATAATTAGATTGTTAATTTGGCAGTTTTCTTTGCTTAAATATTAATGAGAACCAGGCTGATACTGTCTCGGAGATTTGGAGCTTGGTTTGCAGTAAGCAGATGGGGTGAACCTGTCCAATTAGTGGTCTGCCTCATTGGAAACAGAAATTGCCTTGAAATTGAAGAGCGAGCTCCACTTCCCACCTGGACTTCCAGCATTGGAAATTAAACTAAAGATCAAGCCAGGAGTAAAATGCATATTTCCTCTTGAAGTGAACATCATGAAAGCCACTGTCACTATAAAAAGATTGCTTACATTGCAGAATGGGTAAATGTTGGAAAATTGAAAGGACTCAGATCTTTATAGAAACAAGCATTCACCTGAAACATTAAAATGAGCATGAAATATATGCATTTTCTACTTAGTTTATAAATAGAGTGTTTCCCTGTAGAGATTTCCCCCTGCTGTTAAAATGTTCATCTCTGTTGCTCAAATGCTAACAGGCTGGCCATTTTCAAGATAAGTGGCTTGGGTTTTACATGAATCCTGGCTTTTCCTTATGTGGATGCCCTCCTTTGTCTTCAGAATTAGAGGTAAAATAAGAACAAACACTGTAGTGTTTGGGTGATCCCATGCTTTGTGTTGGTCTGCCTTCCTCTTGGCTTTAGAACTTCAGTGAATGTAGGATTTGAAATATTTCTTAATCTTAGGAAAGCCTGTGCTGTTTGTGGCATATAATGTGGCAAAACCCATAGGCATCAAAATCCACAGAAGTTGCTAGTTTTCCTCACCTTTTTAGGAAGAAAATGATAGCAATACATGACATGAGAACTGTTTTAAAGTAAATGATCATTGATTATTTTAGATCAGCAGTTCCCAACATTTTTGGCACCCAGGACCAGTTCCACGGAAGGCAATTTTTGCACAGATGGGGCCGGCAGGGGGGAGCTAGGGCGGATGTTTCAGGCGGTCATATGAGCGATGGGGAGTGATAGACAGTGGGATGAAGCTTTGCTGGCTCTCCCACTGCTCACTACCTGCTGTGTGTCCTGGTTCTTAGTGGGCTGCTGACCGGTACTGGTCTGCAGCCAGGGTGTTGGGGTCCCCTATTTTAGATAACCTTGAGAATGTGTTTTATGCAGACGATTCCCAAAGATGACAATATACTCCTACCTAAAATAAAATAAAATGCATTCATGCACCACAGGCCCTGTGAGTAGAGGCTTTGAGGCCAGGTATCAGTGCATTTCATGCTCAAGCCATAGTTTCAAGCACCCAGGAGTGGAGCTGGGTGTGTGGGTTGAGAGGGAGAGATGCTTTCTGCAAGTGGAGTCTGACTATTCAGGTCAGCACAGCTTGGCTACACAATGTACTTCTTCAGATATTATTAACCCATTATTTTCCAAGACATACATATAATTTTATTTATTTGGAACTGAGAGGATGTGTAACACCCTAGCCCACCTTCAGTATTAAACTTCAAATATTGCTTCTTTCCTGATGATTGTCTTTGCCCCTTTTCCTAACGTTTGGATCTCTCCATTCTCCTAACACCTAAAGGCAGGTTTTGCTCGTAAACCCCATGCCTTACTTGGCAGATTATTGCAGTTTAAATCTTTTCACATCATTTCGTATACCTGTAACTTCCTTTGTTATTGTTCTTTTTTTGTGGTTGGAAAAGATGCTTGGTTCTTTGTTTTTGTTTAATTGGTTGAATCATGAAATTGGCTTGGATCTGTTATTCTCAGTCATTATATTTATTTATGATAAAAGCTCTTAACATACTGGATACAGCAGGAACATACCTCAACATAATAAAGGCCACATATGACAAGCCTACAGATAATTCATACTTAATGATGAAAGTTTGAAAGATTTTCCTCTATGATCAAGAACAAGACATGGACGCTCATGCTCAATACTCCTATTCAACATAGTCCTGGAAGCCCTAGATAGAGCAAGTAGGCAACAACAACAACAACAAACAAACAAACAAACAAAAGATCCAAATAAGAAAGCAAGAAGTAAAATTGTCTCTGTTTGCAGAATAAATGATCTTATATATAGAAAATGCTAAAGACTCCACCAAAAAGACTCTTAGAACTAACAAACCAATTCAGTAAAGTTGCAGGATGTAAAATCAACACACAAAAATCAGTTGTTTCTGTAAACTAACAATAAACTATCTGAAAAAGAAATAAAGAGGAAAAAAAATCCCATTGACAATAGTATCAAAAATATTAAAATATATAGAAATACATTTTACCAAAGAGGTGAAAGATCTGTACACTGAAAACTATAACACATTGATGAAAGAAATAGAAGAAGACACAAATAAATGGAAAGATATCCCTTGTTCATGGATTGGAAGAATTAATATTATTGAAATGTTTATATTACCCAAAGCCATCTATGGATTCAATGTAATCCTTATCAAAATTCTAATGGCATTTTTCACAGGAAATGTAACAAACAGATATCAGTCTTTTGTCATTCCAACATAACAAATAGGAAAACAATCCTGAGAAAGAAGAACAAAGCTGACTTCTTGACTTCAAACAATACTATGAAGCTATAGGAACCAAAACAGTATGCTACTGTCATAAAAAAACAGACAGATAGACCAATAGAACAGAACTAAGATCCTCAGAAATAAACCCACACAGATATGGTCAACTAATATTTGACAAGGGAGGCAAGAATACTCAATGGGGAAAGGACAGTCTCTGCAATAAGTGATGTTGAGAAAACTGGATATTCACATGCAAAAGAAAGAAGTTGAACCACTATCTTACACCCCTCACAAAACTTTACTTGAATTGGATTTAAGGCCTGAAACCTTAAAACTCCTAGATGAAAATACAGGGAGAAACCTCCTGGACATTGGTCTTGACAATGATTTTTTTAAATATGATACTAAAAGCACAAGCAACAAAAGAAAAAAATAAAAATAAAAGACAAGTGAAACTACATCAAACCAAAAAACATCTATACAGCAAAAGTAACAATCAGCAAAATGAAAAGGCAACCTCTGGAATGGGAGAAAATATGTGCTAGCCATATATTTGATTAAAGGTTAATATCCAAAATATATAAGAAACTCATACAACTCATTAGCAAAAAGGCAAATAATACAAAATGGACAAAGGACGTGAATAGAATTTTTTCCAAAGAGGAAATACAACTGGCCAACAGATATATCAAATATGCTTGACAGTAATGACCAACAGGGAACTGTAAATCAAAACCACAACAAGACATCACCTCACACCTGTTAGAAAGCCCATTATGACAAAGATAACAAAGGTTGGTGAGGATGTAGAGAAAAAGGAACCTTTGGGCACTGTTGGTGGGAATGTAAATCAGTGCCATCACTATGGAGAACAGTATGGAGGTTCCTCAGAAAACTAAACATAGAACTACCATATGATCCAGTAATTCTACTTCTAGATATATATCCAAAGGATGTGAAATCACTACCTTTAAGACACATCTCCACTCCCATGTACATTGCAGCATTATTCACAAAACCGAGGCATGGAAACAACCTAAGTATCCATTGACAGATGGATAAATAAAATTTAAGTACAATATTAATACAGTGGAATATTATTTAGCCATAAAAAAGAACGCAATTCTGTCATTTGTGACAACATGAATTAACCTTCAGGTCTTTATGCTAAGTGAAGTAAGTCAGACAGAGAAAGACAAATAGAGTATGATCTCACTTACATGTGGTATCCATAAAGCTGAACTCATAGAAACAGAGAGTAGTTTGGTGGCTGCTGGTGGCTGGGGTTTGGGAGCTGGGGAAATTGGAAGATGTTAGTCAAAGGGTACAAACTACCAGTTATAAGATGGATAAGTTCTAGGAATCTAATGTATAGCATGGTGACGATAGTTAACAGTTTTTTATACCTGAAAGTTGCTAGGAGAGTAGATCTTAAATGTTCTTACCACCAAAAAAAAAAAAAGATTATTATGTTGGGTGAAATAATTAATCTTATGTTATATAGGATGTGTTAACTGGCCTTATTGTGATAATCATTTCACAATATATACATGCATTAAATCAGCACACCATGCATCTTAAGCTTACACAACATTATATGTCAATTATATCAGTAAAGCTGGGGAAAAAAAAAGAGAATGTTTCAGCTGTGTAAGGATGGCTCTCTCCACGTAAGGATGGGCTTTCCCACGTGACAATGGTGCCCTTTTCTTTCCCAAATTAGGCTATTTTGTCAGACTCAAATTCTTTTTTTTTTTTTTTTTTTTTTTTGCAGTACGCGAGCTTCTCACTGTTGTGGCCTCTCCCGTTATGGAGCACAGGCTCTGGACGCGCAGGCTCAGCGGTCATGGCTCAAGGGCCCAGCCACTCCTCGGTATGTGGGATCTTCGCGGACCAGGGCACGAACCCGCCTCCCCTGCATCGGCAGGCGGGCTCCCAACTACTGCGCCACCAGGGAAGCCCAGACTCAGAACCTTTAATTTGAGTATTAGTGTCTGATTTGGAGCCTGGTTCCTTAAACTGTGGCTTATTCTACTCCGGAAAGGATGAGCTAGTGTCTTTAGGGTTTAAAATAAGCTCAGGCGAGCTCCATAGCTCTGGCATTTTGGACTTAGGTTTTGGGTTATCATTCGAAGATCATCAAAATGCTGCATTATACTGGCATCCATAGGAAGTAATCCAGGCATTAGCAACATGGAGTCATAAGTTCCTCGCTTTCCCACCACATGGTGCTCCCCTTGACAAGAGCCAGACTTGACACGTCAGAAAGACAATTCTACATGCAGCTGTGGGGATGGGTCTCAGCACCATGTTTCACATTCTTCCCACACAGGACCTAAACTGATTTATGATGACAATTTCATGAATTATGCTCTGTTCAGTTTGATTAGCAGTTACTGCACTGAGTTGTGCTTTTCTCCTTGTGGCATATGATCCCCTACGGGATCTGTGTGACAGAAAGCTCTTTTCACAACTGATTCTGACATTTAAATGTATATGGTGCCCTGAAGAAGCAGACTGTCAGTACTGATTGCTTACTTTTACCCCAACAGTTCTTAAATTATACCCCCAAAATGGCACAACTTACCACCCTGACCCCTCATCTGCTAACATGTTCTGCTCACATGTGCAAAGATCATCTGTCCTCCCTCAAGTGGGAAAAAATGAAGGGTATAAGCAGCAGACCAACCATGTCATTAGCTTCAGATTTTCATAGGTTGTTTTTAAATTTAATTTTGTAGAGCTGCTTAAAATAGTGAAAGCATTTTAGATTGCTTTCATGATTAGCATCTTTACATCTAACTTCTAGTCTGCCAAACCCATGCTTCTATCATCTTATATGCTTGTGAATAAATTGAATAAAAAACAGAGGAAAACCTCTAAACCTTTGGACTGTATCATTTAGGGCAAGTCACATCTTCCCTTTAAGCCTTGAGTCCCTAACTTCTAAAATGAGGCACTAACAGTTCTTATTGTCTACAGTTGCTTTGAGGGTAAATGAGCCATTGCCCACTGGCTGGTTCAAGAAAAACACTCAACTGCTTTAAAGAAAATGTATATTCAGATGATAACTTTTTTCACTAACATTTTTAGTTGTAAATAACTAAGGTTTGCCTTCAGAGTTGTTCTTCTGTGCATAACTTTTTATCCTCATTCATTTAGGTGAAAAAATATCCCATTACAGTTTGTTATATCTTTGAAATGGATATCCTTAGAAGTATGATTTTTAGGTATCTGATGATGTCTTTTTCCATTTCTCTTGTTTCCAACTTAAAATCTTAAAAATTCCAAAAAATATACACACACACACATACATACATACATAAGTACATCCACACGTATAAACTGAATATAGACCATACATCATATGTATGTGTACATGTTTCCCTCATCTCTCTCTCTTTTTATGTATATGTATATACACACACAGAATGTATATATGATAAGAAAAACCTGTGGGTTATGTGTTCAATAATCCCAGGACCAAAATAATAAAATAAAACCTAATAAAACACCAAGAAAGTGGAATTCCCCAGCTTTTATTTCCCAGTGGAAGTCTCGACCACTTTCCCGGTGAAATGATCTTGTAGACTTAAAAACTAAATAACAGCCTCTCCCTACCTGAGATTCTGTATTATGGAAAATTCTAAAATAAACTGTAAATGAACTCCCAATTTTATAAATCAGAGCTTTCAAAGGATTGTTTAGTTAAAGCCTTGAAAATTAAAGTATATTTCAAACATTCTAGTGGAAGTTCTAAAATAAAAGAATACTATCTGGAAAGCAAATAATCCCTTCAGTGTGCAATCAGAGAAGTGGGCTTTGAGTTCTGACTCCAACCCCTGCTAGAGGTCCCAGCAGGGGTGCGGGTGGAGGTGCAGGCACTCAGACCTTCTTCAAGGACCTGCTGTGGGGAGATGACAAAGGGAGCAGAGTTGACCGACAGCCCTGGGTCCCACCCCACTGGATTCACCCTGGGCTACTCCAAGGCAGTGACTGAGCATGGTCAGGGTGCAAGAAAGTGCCTGCTCCTGTCCATATGGGACTCCTTCACCATTACACTTGCACATAACATCTGTAGCATCTTGTCACAATATGATGAATCAGGTGTGCATATGCACGTGAGTGTGTGTGTGTGTGTGTGTGTGTGTGTGTGTGTGTGTGATATTGGCCTCTCTCACAGGATTCATTTTTAATGAATATGTTCCCATCCAAAAGCCTTCTGGTACAGATATGCCTTCCTTTCAGAAAACTGTATAGAAATAAATCATATAAATCAGGTGACTATTTGCATGAGGGTGGGGCTTTACTGTAAGGTTCCTAGAGGCCCTTTGAAGGAAGCTAGACTTTCCCCTGCAGAAAGGTAGTTACACCTTTGAGTACCAGTGACACCTGTGACTTGCTTCTTAAGCGAATACAGCAAATGTCACTTCTGGGATTATACTGCATCATCTAAAAATGGTCTTAGCAGACTGTCTGTAGAGAAGCTCTTTACTGGTTGAGGAAGTAAGTGGCCATGCTGCAAAGAGCTGAGGGCAGCCCCAGCTGACAGCCAGTGAGAAGCCAGTGCCCTCAATCCCACAACCTCAAGGAATGCACTCTGCCCACACTCTGAGGGTGCTCGGAAGTGGGTCCTTCCCCAACTGAGCCACCAGATGAGAACTCATTTCTGGCCAACACTTTGTAGCCTTGTGACCATAATCAGAGGACCCAGTTAATCAGCTGTACCCCAACTCCTGATCCACAGAAAAGTGGGATAATACATTGTTGTTGAACTAATACAGTATTGTGCACTTAAAAAACATGTGCACACTCCTATTAAGTGTTCTTAACAGCAACAACAACAAAGAAACAGCAAAAGAATACAAGGACATGTCTACCATGGGCGCATGCATGTCTTCAAACTCTATAAGGTCAGCATGTTAAATGTGTGGAAGTTTTTGTATACCAATTCAAACAATCTAAGGAAGTAAAAGAAAGTATCGTTGTCTTAAGCTGTTGAGGCTGTAGAAATTTGTTGCACAGAAATAGATAACTGATATGCATATACAGATGAAGTCTTAGTTGTTACTCAGGCATGACTGTTATGCTTTGGTGGAGATTCATTTAAGAGTTGGGCCCTATTAAAATGTGTTAAAATGAACAAATCCTTTTGAAACTGATTCATGGGCCCTGGTCGTTTCACCATCACACCTGCACCAGCTTTCTTGTTCTTTACATGTGGAAAGGAAAATGGGCACGTGGTAGGAGGGGCTAGAGTCAAGGGGTTTCAGGCAAGTCCGTTTGGGGCAATTAGCAAGGCTCTAGCTGAGATTCTAAATACACAGCTTTAAGTGAGAGACTAAGGCAGTCTCAATGCACTTATTGTTCTACATGGATTTTTCTGTATAAAGTTGTAATTCACATAACTTATAGTCTTTAAAGTTTTAGAGTATAGTTTAGAAAAAATAGGCTCTAAGATAATAAAATGTCAGCATATTTCTGATCTCAAGAACATTAAAATACATATCCGAGAACTAAATAGGCATTATTTCCTGATTAGGCAAGATTCTGGGTTTTCCGTGCTGATTTCCTTATGTGTTCTTTAAAGAGATGTGATAAACTGGCGGTTTCTCTCCTAATGTTTAAGACATGAAGGCACAATTTGCCCCAGGGGTGAGAGATGTGAGGATGGTCAATGTATACCCTCTTCCCTCATCTTCCGTGGTTACATTCTGAGCATGTGAGGAGTGTCTGGGTTTTTTTCTACAGGCAAAGGATCAAGGAATATTTTGATAACCAATCTCCTATATTGTTGGGTTTGGTTTTCTTCTCTGAGGACATAACTTAGCTATAACAATGTGCAGAAATGAGGAGAATAACATTTTCTTGACTAAAATTTATCTTACAAGAAACTTCTCAAAATAGAATTTTTAAAATGAGATACACTTTTGCATTTACTGCACATGGTCACTATCACATCAGCGAGATCAGTCTCCAAGGCTGGAGTGGGGATTCCCTGCTGCCCAGGAAGCCAGATGGCCCCCCCGACAGAGGACTTCTTTTCCTTCTATGTAGTACATCATACTGTTTTTTAAAAGTAATCTTTTAAAAATATTTTATAAATACATTTTCTTTATATTTACAATGTTAAAATCTAATGAAAAGAAATCCTGAAAACTATTTGCTCTTGATTTGTCTAAATTAGACAAATACTTTTATATGTTTAACCATTATATATATGTATATATATATACATATATATATATACTTTTTATGTTTAACCATTATATATATGTATATATATACATATATATATATATTCTTTTTCAGATTCTTCTCCCTTATAGGTTATTACAAGATATTAAATACAGTTCCCTGTACTATACAGTAGGTCCTTGTTGTTTATCTATTTGATATATAGTAGTGTCTATATGTTAGTCCCAAACTCCTAATTTATCTCTCTCTCACCCCCATTATCCCCTTGGGTAACCATAAATTTGAAGTAAATCAGACAGAGAAAGAGAAATATCATATGATATCACTTATAGGGGAATCTAAAAAACTGATACCGATATACTTATTTACAAAACAGAAAACAAACTTTTTAAAGTGATCTTGGTGATGTTTCCCACTTGCTCCTGGAGCCTGACCTTTATGAGCTGTGTCAGCAGGCTTCCTTACTCTCCACCTTTTCACTTTTTTAATCCAAGGGTGATCATCGGGTCACTCCAGGTGGGGAGCAGCATTGGGTCAGGGTGTTTATTCCTGACCAGCCCCCCTACACACACAAGCTATCACGGGTTGTCTGTGACTCACCACTGAAGGTCCCAGCCTTTGTTCCTCTGCACCTGCTTCTCTCTGTACCTGGTTCCCAATTCCTCTGTGCCCTCAGCCCTTAGAACAAGGCACTACATCACTGGGGTTTCCTGCTTCCTGCCTTCACCTCTGTAACCAGTCCTTTTATGGGGCATTCTACCCATCACCCCATGGGAGTGTGCCATCTGTTCGTGCTGGGACATGATGTATATACTACCTGTTATCTCACAAGATGCTTACAAAAACCCATGAGAGAGCAAGGCCATCCATGCTTTTCTCAACAGAATGAAGCTGAGGCATGGAGAGTGGGACCAGACTACCCAAGATCACAGAGCTGGTAGAGGCTGGCTGGTGATGGGGGTCCCTTCCCTCCCCGGGTCTCCTTCTTCTCAGTGCAGCTCTTTCTGCTACAGCTCTGCTTTCACATTTAAATCAGAGCTAGAAGTTGGCTTTATCTCTCATTCATTAAGAAAACAATAGTGGGTGCCCAGAATGTTCTTACATTATGTACTTATGTTTATTCTCTTATTATAAAGCACCTCCAGCTCATTGACAAAGGACACAGCCTTAATTTAAAATTAATAGATAGCACCATGGAAACTGGAAGTCTGGGTTATAGCCTGTGTGATGAATTGTTCTAGTCATGACTAGAATAATAGTATATGTTAATAAGACTAGCTGTGTACACTTGCAGCCTCTTTACTATTAGCTGTGCACCACTAATAATATACCTCCTAAATGCCTCAAAGCAGTCCATTTTTATCACAGTTTCCCCCTTCAAAGGTTTTAGGATTCCAGGACAGCACTGTGGAGGCTGACTCTGCCCATCCAGCACCTGGGCCAGGTGATGGCTGGAACACCTGTGTCCAGATGCCTCTTTGCTTGGCTCTCATCATACCTGAGCTGCTCTGAGAAATGGAAGTCACATGTGTATATGCTCACATTTAAGGTGTACTTTTACCAGTAGACTCTGAGTTAGATTACTGGCACAAAATATAGAGACTGGCTGACTTTTCCATATAAAGTCATAATGCTGAAAAATAGCAAAGGAATCAACTAAACAATCGTTAATCGTCTACTACGCTCTGGTGCCTGTGCTGTGAAGGCAGCAAGGAATAAGACCCTTCCTTGTTCCCTCAAGTTCAGTCCAGGGAGGGAGACCAGCACCCAAGTATACCTGCTGGATGGTCACTGCGATCGTCAGTCGCAAACTAGCAAGTCTCCTGAACAGATGGGCCCCTTTTACTAAACCTCAGTTGATGTGCATTACCACCGCTCAACACTGACCAGGTCGGAACGCTTACCTTCTCTTACCTGTCCTTGGACTCCCAGGGTTTCAGGCACTTCCTCTTGATTGAGCCAAACCCTCCCAACCATCTGTTTTAGCCCTGTCTTTGTCAGCTTCTCACAGCCCTGTGCGTCCTCATTGCCTTCATGCTTCCAGCACCGCATGGCTGGAAATTCTGCTAGGGATCAAGCATATCAGGATGAACAAACTAGGAAACCATGACTCACCACCAGGGATGGTCCAGGCTGAGGGATGCTGGGTGCAAATGCCCGGATGCAGGAAGGATTGGTCTGAGTTGCAAAGAAGACCTGCACTGCCAAGGGCGGTAAGTAGGTGAGAGGGATGCTGACAGAGATATCACCAGGGCAGCCTGCCCTGAGTGAATGGATATGATTTGCATTTTTAAGCCTGTGCAGCCTCTTGAAGAACAGGGATGGGAGATGCCAAGAGTGGTGGCTGAGAGATCAGGTAATTGGTTAGGTAGGGACTCGGGCAAGAAGAGACCAAGGCTGAAGCTGAGATGGTGCTGGGGGAAGGAGATGGGGGGGGCCTGGCCAGGACTTCCGATGTCAGCCAGTGCTTAATGCCAGCATGCATTTCCTCTGGTTCAAATAGAGGTGTTGTCTGCTCCTCCACTTATGGTTTCCATGGCAACTCTCTGGCCTTTCCCTTCCAGATCAGCGATAAATGAATGAAGAAGGACCCTGGGCTGGGTGCCTTTTCATCAGGAAAAACTTCTCAAGTGGTTAAAATGAGGAATCGTCCAATTAATTGACACCCCTCCCTCCTGAGGAATTCAAGGAGAGACTTGAAAAAGCTTATTAAACTAGCAGCCCAGCCAGGAGACCCGAGTTCAGGTTTTCTCTCTGCCCCCCACTGCCTGCGGCTGCGTGTGTCCTCACACTCGATATCTGTTGTTGAACATTTAACTTCTCCCTCCCGCAAGTTTAGCACTAAGTTAGCAGTAGTGCTAAGCTACTTCTTTAGGTTGAACACATGGATGGTAGCCCAATCCAGGTCTTAGCCACACACCCAAAGCTTAATAGGCAGCTCCTTGACATTTAGGCTTTTATCTTCCATCTCATAGAACTTAGAATTGTTGAGGACCTGCACTTCTCTTTGTAGTCTAATTCCTGTTTTGCAATTATGTTGCAAATAGCAGACCACTGTTGTGTGTTGTTTTAACTCTTCCTGACTCCCATTCTTGGGGTGTGTATTATGATGTACTTCGTGAGCTGTTTAGACGTGCTTTAGAAAAAAATAAAATGTGAGTGTGCACAGAGACAGGCTGCATTTCATGGAGAAGCTTGGTGTCTGCAGGACCAGCTGGGAGGCAGTGGCAGGAATTCAGGGAGAACTGTGGCATCTGGGGAGTGGAAGTGCGGGATCTCAGGCAGGATCCTTCATCGGACTGGGTGGCTCATTGGAGGTGGGGATGGGAGAAGGCGGAGGTAAGTATAACTCCCAGGCAAAGACCAGGATGGCAGGGCGGGGGGCATTAACCGTACAAGGTGCAACAAGCAGCATGACGGAGCCTAGGTTTAGCCGTGGCATGTTGGGGCATCCTCACGATGAAGATGTCCGATGGGGGCTTCCATAAGCAGGGCTGCTCTGGGACACAGCTGGGGAGAGATCAGTCCACTCTAGTTAACCTCACGACGTGGACACACTTCCCTGAGGGAGGGAGTGCAGGAGCAGAGGGATGAGGGCAGAGCCCTGGGGAAAGGCTCCACTTAGGGGTGAGTGTTGCCGAAACTCTGCCTCTGTTCACTGGTGCCGCGTAGCAATGTGGAGACGGCGTTCTGGAGGAAGTAGAAAAGAATAGCTTTCTTGCTTTGCCAGGCAAAGGAGGACACAGCAGGCTCCTGCCCTCAAGACTGTGTGTCCCACCCTGGAGCGGGTAGTGAAGAGTTTTATAGTGCTCAAGGAGCAGGGCGTGGTCAGGCCGTGGACGTTCCTCTGATTGGTTGGTGGTGACGTAACCGGGAGTCAGCATCATCAGCCTTCTGGTTCTGACTGGTCTGGGGTCTCCGTGCTTGTGGGCCCACGTACAGTTAACTTTCCCCCGCTTGTGGGGATTTCATTATCTGCCAAACAGCTCAAAGGACATGGCTCAGAATATTATCAATAGCCCTTGAGGAAGAACTAAAGGTTCTGACTTTGTTCAATGGCTAAAGTATTATTATTCTGTCTTGCTTGCCTGTTTTCCTTTCTTTCTGCATTTTCTCACTTCTCTGATTAAATGTATTCTTTGACTAAAGTTTTTCTGCAGACAAAAGGCAGGCAGAGGACATGGGTGGGGGTCTATTCTCGGAAGACCCCATAGGGTCCTGCTTGGTTACATGAGCAAAGGAAGAAGATACCACGAAGGAGACTGGTAAAGGGCAGCCTGAAGGTTAGGGAGACCAGGAGAGTGTACAGCACAGTGAGAAGCAGGTTTCCCCAAAACCTGCCTCCCCACTTCTGCACCCAGCTCTGAGCCAGCAGGCTGACCTGAATAGACCACATTCATAGCCTCCTGTGCCTGTAGCTCTAGGTGGAGTCTGGCCGATGGGTGGCTCAGGCAGGGGGTGGGAGGTGCAGAGGCTGGGACATCGTGCCTGTCCTTTGTCCCTTCAGCTTGAGCAGTGGCCTTGTTCCCTGGTGATGCCAGTGCCCGGGGACCTGGCCACCCCTTGTTGTTCCCCCTGGACCCTGTGCATAAACTTCGTGTAATCCTTTCATTAAATGCTCATCAGTTATGCTCCTTTGAGAAATACATTTTCCCAGCCTGGACCCTGAGTGATGCAGTGATCCCAGGGTGCACCAGGTCAGGGAGATCTCAAGGTTGGATTCAGCACTCAGGTCTCTGATGGTGGTGAGGGCTGTCTCAGTAGAGGCACGTTGGGAGAAGATCACGTGAGCGCCACTGGGAGTCAGGCCGTTTCCAGGGGTTGTCACTGTAGATGCTTTGCCAGCCCTCGTATTCTATGAATGGTTCCTCCTAGAAGGATAGGGGACACCTTCATCACGAATTTACAATCATAACACTTTATTCATTGCTTTTTAAAGACTTTCTTAAATAGGGGTTTTCTTATTTCTCAAAGTGTTAACAATCATCATTTTCACACAAAAGAAGCAATCAAAAGCTGTTGGTGATTTCTCAGTGTGTTGTGCTGTGACTTTGCCTCTCAGAGATCTGGGCGATATCCAGAGTGACTCAGGGCTCTTAGGCACGGAACCAGTTGTGTCCTCACAAGGACTGAAGACCTACCAGGCACCCCTATTTGTTCTTTTTTAAATTTTAAATTTATTTATTTATTTATTTATTTATTTATTTATTTATTTATTTATTTTGCGGTATGCTGGCCTCTCACCGTTGTGGCCTCTTCCATTGCAGAGCACAGGCTCCGGACGTGCAGGCTCAGAGGCCATGGCTCACGGGCCCAGCCGCTCCGTGGCATGTGGGATCTTCCCGGACCGGGGCACGAACCCATGTCCCCTGCATCAGCAGGCGGACTCTCAACCACTGTGCCACCAGGGAAGCCCCAGGCACCCCTTTTATCACATCTCTTCATCAGTTCAGGGAAATGATGCCCAGAAACACATGGGGAAATTAAAGCAGGGGTGCCTGGTGGAGGGGAACATCCGTTAGCTTCTAAATAGAAGGGACCCTCCATCTGTCCAAAGTCTCCATGACCTCACAGCAAGGGGGCCAGTGGAAGTGGCCTCATCGCATCAGCATTTCCATGATGCTTGATCATATCACAGATCACATGAATCCTAGTCTTGTGTAGCATTCATTCTCAGCCCTGAAAAGAGTTTAGTTCCCTTCATTTCTGACCTTCCCATCTTAAAAATATTCACTGCATTCTTGGCCAAGGTGACTTCAGTAGAGAAAATACTTGATTCTTATAAAGAGTAATCTTTTTCTACCAAAATAAATTATTTTTAATAGCTGGATGAAGTCATATGAATTGCAGGAATAAAGATTTCTTCAGGAAGCAATAAACACCAAAAGATGAGGATTTATTTCATTTCTCCAAATATTACTACCCATTATGTATTGCACACCTAATACAATGGTCCTTCTCAGCTCGTAGACTTACCAGGCACCTGAGGGGAAGGCAGAATGATCCACCCCACACGTAGGAGTGATGGCCTTGCAGGGAGACAAAAGGACATCATTTCCATCAAGGACACTCTTCAAAGTTCTCCTCATACAGATAATAAGGGACACAGAGATGATTTTAATCAATTGTGCTAACTTTTAAAATTGCTTTAAAATTTTACCATTTTTTCCCCTAAAATTCCAGTCTTTGCCTTTTGAATATTTGATGACACTTGAATTAAATTCAGCAGAAAGGAGAATCCAAAGATCATCTGTATGCCTACATCTCACGGTTAATTTTTATTATTTTTTGTTTGTTTTTGCAGTACGTGGGCCTCTCACTGTTGTGGCCTCTCCCGTTGCGCAGCACAGGCTCTGGACACGCAGGCTCAGCGGCCATGGCTCACGGGCCCAGCTGCTCCGCGGCATGTGGGATCTTCCTGGACTGGGGCACGAACCCGTGTCCCCTGCATCGGCAGGCGGACTCTCAACCACTGTGCCACCAGGGAAGCCCTCATGGTTAATTTTTAAATGGTGAAATCTATACATAAACTAGCACTCAAGGAGGGGATGGGAATAAAACCAAAGCCAGTGGCCCAAACTGTGGCTGTGTCTGGAGACTGATTCCAGTCTAGGACCAGGGATCCCGCTGCCACTGATGATGACTCAGACGCAGCTGCAGCTGCCTTTCTTCAACCTCTGCTTCCCCTCCCCTGCCTCTGTAAGAGAATGGAAACAGAAAAAAAGACTTTTTAGGTCTTTTCCAGTGCTGAAAGTCCTTGTCTTCATGAATTTTCTCTTCGTGACTCCTCTATAAATTAATAATGGGGAAAATAGTTCAAGATGACATCAGTTTTTTTTTTTTAAGCAAAAAATAGAGAAAACCACCAAGCTGCTTGGGTCGGTTATTCCCCCAATACATAAATTCTGACTTACATTTTGCCCCAAACTCCTTGCTTAGCCAGAATTTTTATTAGTGGGCAAACATCCAGAATGAAACAGAAATATAGTTGTGGCTTTGTCCCAAATTACATCCTGCACTTGGCTCAATCATCACTGTCTACAGCCAAAGAGGGTCCCCCGAATACAAGCAGGCCTCTCTCCTTGAGGAATGTCTTCTGGCCCCCCCAGCTGAGACAAGGAGGCAGGAACGCTGGTGTCTTCTCTGCACAGGGACACAGGGACACCGCAGAGGGAAGAGGGAGAGAAAGGACCCAGGAGCTAAAGAAAGATGGGTGAGATTGATTGGTTGCTATGGCTTGTCTTTGTTTTTTTTAATCTCAGAGATATTTTATTTTTTATTATTTTTCTTTTCCATTATGGTTTATTAGAGTATACTGAATATAGTTCCCTGTGCTCTACAGTAGGACCTTGTTTATCCATTCTATATATAATAGTTTGCATCTGCTGACCCCAAATTCCCTCTCCATCTCACTCAACCCCCTCCCCCTTGGCAACCACCAGTCACTTCTTTATGTCTGAGTCTGTTTCTGTTTCATAGATAAGTTCATTTCTGTCATCTTTATTATTTTTAATTTTTTAATATCTTTATTGAAGTATAATTGTTTTACAATTGTGTGTTAGTTTCTACTGTATAACAAAGTGAATCAGTTTTACATATACATATATCCCCATATCCCCTCCCTCTTGCATCTCCCTCCCACCCTCCCTATCCCACCCCTCTAGGTGGTCACAAAGCACTGAGCTGATCTCCCTGTGCTATGCGGCTGCTTCCCACTAGCTATCTATTTTACATTTGGTAGTGTATATATGTCCATGCCACTCTCTCACTTCCTCCCAGCTTACCCTTCTCCCTCCCTTTGTCCTCAAGTCCATTCTCTATGTCTGTGTCTTTATTCTTGTCCTGCCCCTAGGTTCTTCAGAACCATTTTTTTTTTTTTTTTTTTTTTAGTTTCCATATATGCGTGTTAGCATACGGTATTTGTTATTCTCTTTCTGACTTACTTCACTTTGTGTGACACACTCTAGGTCCGTCCACTTCACTACATATAACTCAATTTCATTTCTTTTTATGGCTGAGTAATATTCCATTGTATCTATATGTGCCACATCTTCTTTTTCCATTCATCTGTCAATGGACACTTAGGTTTCTTCCATGTTCTGTCTATTGTAAATAGAGCTGCAATGAACATTGTGGTACATGACTCTTTTTGAATTATGGTTTTCTCAAGGTATATGCCCAGTAGTGGGATTTCTGTGTCGTATGGTAGTTCTATTTTTAGCTTTTAAGGAACCTCCATACTGTTCTCCATAGTGGCTGTATCAGTTTACATTCCCACCAACAGTGCAAGAGGGTTCCCTTTTCTCCACACTCTCTCCATCATTTATCATTTGTAGATTTTTTGATGATGGCCATTTTGACCCTCCTCCTAGAGAAATGGAAATAAAAACAAAAGTAAACAAATGGGACCTAATGAAACTTAAAAGCTTTTGCACAGCAAAGGACACCATAAACAAGATGAAAAGAAAACTCTCAGAATGGGAGAAAATATTTGCAAATGAAGCAACTGGCAAAGGATTAATCTCCAAAATATACAAGCAGCTCATGCAACTCAATAACAAAAAACAAACAACCCAATCCAAAAATGGGCAGAAGACCTAAATAGACATTTCTCCAAAGAAGGTATACAGATTGCCAAGAAACACATGGAAGGATGCTCAACATCACTAATCATTAGAGAAATGCAAATCAAAACTACAGTGATGTATCACCTCACACCGGTCAGAATGTGTCACGTTTTAGATTGTTTTGTGGAGAATACTTTGAGGGTGTAAGAAAGAGAAGTAAAACTATTGAAGATATGGAAAATACTGTGGACAAGAGAGGTTAAATTGTGCTGTGGCATGACATAAATCCTCCAAGAATGCAGCCTTGGAGAGCCTACCTGGGCTTGGAGGAGCTGAGCTTCCTGAGAAAGGGATGGGGTGGTCACCTGGAAGGAGACGGGGACATTCTTTTGGGTTTCGGTCCCATGCCACCTCATGAAACACTGCAGGAAACCTGCCTGAGATGTTGGGTGGTGGTGCCTCGCTGCGGGGACAGCTTCTGTCTTGACTCACCAAGATGGAGAGGCAGGTGGGCAAACCCCCCACTCCCTCCTCAATGATATCAGTGCTTCTCCTCACTAAGTTGCTAAAAATCTAACGGGATGCTTTTGCTCATGGGGTTGTGGTGTTCCATGAACAAGGGTCAAAATATCACAGACCCGATGGCTCAGGCAGGGTCTGAGGGCTGGGTGTGGACTATTTCTCTCCTGGCTGTCATGATTCAGAGAATCCCACCACTGCATGCTTGATATTTCACAGCTGGAAGCTTCTGACTCCACTGACAAAATAAGAGGGAGGGTAGGAGGATGGCGTTTTCAGAGGGAGATACAAGCCCTCTGCAGAACACATGCAGAAGCTCCCACAGAGACCCACGCAGGGGCAGAAGCGCACAGAATACGCACTATGGGGGCAGTGGTTAATCAAGGAATGCTGGGCTAAGTCCGTTCCCTCCGGGTGAAGGCTTCCCTGACCTGCACTCTGGGAAGTTTGTCCCAGGCTTTCCTCTCATCTCCCTGCCGTCCTCTCCTCACTTAGCCACAGCCAGGCAGGGGAAGGGGCTCTGCACTCTTACTCAGCTTGTGGGAGGTCCTGGGCATCTCCAGTGGTGCCCAGCGTCCTCAGAGGGGGAATGAAGAAGCATCTGGCCTGGGGGATGCAGGGCCGGGGTCAGGCCCAGCAGACAGGGCCTGTGTGCAGCGGCGGGAGAGAGTGGACCGTGGTGACCACAGGGCTGAGCACAGGGTCCAGGAGCAAAGCTGGCCTGCTGAAAACAAGAGCAGCGGGGCTCCATCTGTGTGCCAGGTTCTGCACCGGGACTGATGTTTTGAGAATGTCAATGAGGTAGACTTAGAACACTAGGAACCCAGAGAAAAGAGGGCTGTGCTCGGACAAATGCATTGTTTCGCTGGTAAAGCTAGTGTTGGCTGAAGAGGGATCTTTATTTTACATCTGAGGATTCAGCCTGTATTGGAAGTTATGCTTTATTATTATTATTATTATTATTATTATTATTATTATGGCTGAGACCTTTCAGATGTAAGCTTGGGATCCAAGGCTGTCACTACTCGCTGTCGGGGAGGTGGCAGGCAGTTCCTACCCAAGGCTCAAAATCCCGAGGAATTGCATTTTCCTGAAAACCCCAGGAGAGGAAACATCAGAAAGATGAAGGTGAGAACCAGACACACAGTAACGATGATAAGTTGCCTGAAGATGGTGCGGTGGCTGCCTGGAAGCCTCCTTCCCTCATTTTGCAAAAGGCCATCGAGATAATTAAATTGCAGCATTTCAATAAATCTCTGCTTCCTCTGCATCTCCCTGACATCCAGCAGTGCGGGGCGGGGGCGGGGGTCTGTGCTGCCGACACCGTGTCATAATGGACATGATCATGGAGCTCAGCCCAGGCGTACCAGTGCTGGGACAAAGCAGCCGAAGAGAAAGACAGTAAATAAAGATCAGGCAGAAGTGAGAGCCACCAACCAGGCTCTCGACGGCAAGGATATTAATGTGACAAGTGAAGGGACCCTAAGTGCCACTCGGTGTGCCCCAGCTCAGAGTGACTTTGTATTCTTCCACTCGTGTATGTGTGTGTGTACATGTGTGTGAGTGTGCATGCTTCCACGGGTAGTTTTCTCCCACGTCCTTTAGTCTGCTTGGCCATTAGTTTTTACATTTACTTGTCACGGCCCCTGGAGTGACATAAGATGCTGCTTTGGGCTCCCCAACATTGAAGACAAGGTGAAACGTGTTTTGTGTTGCATGAATTTTAAACCCTCAAAGAGAGAAGGGCTCACATGTCACACCAACTCTGAGGACAAAAGCCCATGGAGGCCAGGGGCGTGTGTGTGGAAAGCAGACACGGAGGCTGCAAACTGAAGCCCCACGGATTTGTTCTGTCTGCTCCGTGCTTGTAGGAACTTGAGACATGTTCCCATCCTGGGCAGAATATGGATTCTCCTTGTCCTGTCTGCTCGGCAGCCAGGGGTTAAGGGAAGAAGTTAATAAATGGACAATGGAAACCTCCACTTGGAATGGACCATGGTGGGAGGCCCTTGTGCTATCCAGAGGGGTCCAGGCCCAGCCAGCTCCCTGTTGTGTTGAGTGACAGAAACTGCCCAGAGGAAGAGGGTCAAGGTCCAAGGGTGGGGGGCTTCCACATATGGAATTGCGTACATCCAACCCAAAAGAACATGGGGCCAGTGACAGAGAGTGTCAGGCCCACAGCTTGGTGGGAACACTGGCTGCCTCATCCTGAGTGGGGGGAGTAATGGAGACCAGCCATCCTTGGCCAAAAGGGAGATGCCACCTCCCCTCTCTTTCCCCCTCTGCTCTCCCTCGGGTGAGGCTGTGGTGCTGAGCTCGGAGCTGAACTCATGAGGGGCTCTCAGTGCAGGGAAGGTGGCACTGCTGGCATTTTAGGCAGTGGTGGCTGAGGAATCCCGACAGAAGGCTCCCCCCAAAACCACAGCTGCCCTGGAGCCCCAGGAGGGACCGTATCCACACAGGTAGCCCACAGGCTCTCTCCAGAGATGCTTTATACATGTATATTCCCGTGCCCTTCTTCCCTCTCAAAAAAAAAAGTACAGGTGTCCACAGTCTGAAGGGATGGTTAAACAAATACTGTAACCCTAAGATTTAGGCCAAGCTACGCCCTGAACTTTGGAGCCAGAAAAGCCTACTTTGATCCTGACTCCATCACTTCATAGCTGCACCATGTGTGAGTTAATTACCTCCTCTGAGCATCAGTGTGGTCATCAGCAAGAAGAGGTAAAACAATACTTACTTTTCAAGGTTATTAACAAGGTTGGACAATCTATTGACAAAATTAATGACAGCATTTCAGATAGAAAATGTATGTGCATATGATTATCTCAGATGCTGAAATAGCATGGGACAAAATCCACCACCATTTCTTCAAAAAGACCTGGCAAAGTTGGAATAAGAGAGTTCTTTAAATTGACACAGGCTGTCTGCTAGAATCCTGCACTAAATGTTCTACATGCCTAAAAAGAGATGTTTCCATTACAGTCACGAGTCTGTCAAGGAGTTCTGCTTTTCATGCTCATGGTCCCCACTGACCTGGATGTTCTAACCGCTGTGATGACAATAAAAATAAATAAATAAATAAATCAAAGGAAAGTGACATTTACCAACTGTGTGATTAGCTGTCCAGGAAAGCCAGGAAGAGGAACAGAAAGCTCTTTGCCAACTGAGTAAAGCAGCCAGTTATAAGGACTATAAATAGCAACTTGTCTCTGTGCCGGAATCAGCAATTAGAACATTTTATAACAAAAATTCCTAATTCCACTGAAATAAAAGTAAAGAAACAATTCCTCAAATATACATGAAATGCATGTAAAATCCATATAAAGTTCTGGAGAACACGAAAGGAGTATGAGTCACCAGAGAAGTACACTGGGATCCTGAATGGAGGCAGTCAGCCCATGAACCCGTCAGCGTCTCTCACATCAATCTATAGATTAATGAAATACCTACCAAGAGGGCAACATACTTTTTAGGTTACTGGGCAAGCTGATTATAGAATTCATGTAGAAGGTATAAACATTATAAAACCCATGATAAGCATCAGTGAAAAATTTATCCTTCTTATGATAAATGTGTGATAAAGACTTTCATTGCAATAAAGCTGGGAAAATATGGACCGTGTCTTATACGTTTTAGTAAAACTGACTATCAATTTGGAAAAAATTCAGTTTGATACCTTCCTACTTCATATCATACAAAAATGACTACCATGTAGATCAGCCTAATGTACAAAGAAGTTGATGAGATTGTCCAAAATAAACATAGAATCGTATTTTATAATACAGAGACTTAAAATAAATAATTAATAGATTATGCTCTTAGAAGTTAAAAATCTTCTGTCTGAAAGTCCCCATAAACAAAATTAAAACAATCAACCATCTAGAGAGATTTGCAACACGTACAATTGACCCGAGGTTAATGTTCATGATGTATAAAGTGTTTCTAAAATCTCTTAGAAAGTAACTCACAGACTCACATAAATATACTCAATGTATGTTTGACAAAGGAGCAAAGATAAAGCAATAGAGAAAAAATAATCTTGTCTACAAATGGATCTAGAACAACAGGATATCCACAAACAACAAAATGAATCACGACACAGACTCTATACCAAAATTCAATCAAAATGGATCATAAACCAAAATGTAAAGCACAGAACTATAAAACTGCAAGAAAATAACAGGAAAAATCTAGATGATCTTGGGTATGGAGATGACTTTTTAGATACAGCACCAAAGACATGATCCTTGAAAGAAATAATTGATAATCTGGAGCTCATTCAAAATTGAAAACAAAACAAACAAGCAAAAAAATTTCTGGTCTGAGAAAGACACTGTCAAGAGAATTAAAAACAAGCTACAGAGGGGGAGAAAGTCTGCAAAAGACATATATGATAAAAGACTTTGATCCAAAACATACAAAGAACATTTAAAATACAGCAATAAGAAAACAAATTTTGGTTAAAAAATGGGCAAAAATCCTGAAAATACACCTCACCAAACATGATATACAGATGACAATAATCACATGACAAGATGCTCATCCCCTGATGTCATTAGCAAATTGCAACTGAAAATAACCATGAGATACCACTACACACCTATTAGAACGGCCTAAATCCAAAACACTGACACCAGCAAATGCTGATGAGGATGTAGAACAGCAGGAACTCTCATTCACCGCTGGTGGGAAAGCAAAATGGTGCAGCCACTTAGGAAGACAGTTTGCTGGTTTCTTAGAAAACTAAACAAACTCTTACCATATGATCCAGCAATCATGATCCTTGGTATTTACACAAATGAATTGAAAACGTATGTCCACAAAAAACCCTGCATACCTATGATTATAGCAGCTTTATTCATGATTGCCAAAACTTAGAAGGCAACAAGATGTCTTTCAGTGAATGGATACATAAACTGTATTGCATCCAGATAATGAAATTTCATTCAGCACTAAAAGAAATGAGCTATCAAGACACAGAAAGACATGGAGGAAGCTTCAATGCTTATGACGAAGTGCAAAGAGTCCATCTGAAATGTTACATACTGTATTCTTCCAACTCTGTGACACTCTGGAAAAGGCAGACTATAGAAACAGTGAAAAGATCAGTGGTTGCCAAGGGTTGGGAGGAGAGAGGGATGAAGAGCAGAGCACAGAGGATTCTTAGGGCAGCGAAACTGTTTTGCATGACACTATAACGGTGATACATGTCATTAAACACTCATCCAAACCCATAGAACGTCCAACACAAAGAGTGAATCCTAATGTAAAATATGGATAATAACGGTCAATGTAGGTTAATCAGTTGTACCAAATGTCCCACTCTAGTGCGGGATGTTGATATGAGGGAGGTTATGCGTGTGTGGGGCAGGGGGTAGAGGGGAAACCTGTGTACCTTACCCTTAATTTTGTTGTGAACCTAAACTGCTCTAAAAATAAAGTCTATTACAAATGAGAGAGAGAAAGGGAGAGAGAGAACGATAATACAATAATACAAGTCATAATATTAGCTCCTACTTGATGAGAACCTACTATTTCCCAGGCACTGCACAATCCTTAACTGTGTGATCTTGATCAAGTCACTTAACCTTCTCGAACCTTAGTTTGTTCATCTATAAAATGGAGTGATAATAATCACTCTACTTCATTGGGTTGTTTTGGAGATCCAATTAGGTGACGCCTAAGAAGTCCTTAGCACTATGCCTGGGTCCTAGTAAGTGTCCAGAAGATAGCTGTTACTATTATTTTAATGAAAAATTATAAAAAAGACAACCTCCCAAGTAGAAGAACAAAGCATATAGACAACAGTGATGGCAGAGATTCAGAGGGGCTGCGCATACATGCTATTAACAATGGAAATGGGATGAAAGCCACAATGATATATTTTTCATCCATCAGCTTGACAGCAGTTTAAAAAGACTGATCCTGTCAAATACGTCTCAGGTGTGGGGAGATGGGGATTCCCGTGGATGTTGGTGGAAGGGTACGTAGGCAAGTGTCGTGGACGACACTGGTAGTAGTAGCCTTCACCTGTAGGACGGTCGTGCATTTATGTTCAGGGCGTCCTATAGCAAGTGCTCTTCAATGTGCTGGATATTTAATGTGTTTCTCTCCACTCAGGGACACGTGAATCAGGGCAGCCTAGGAGGTGGGAGGAATTAATATGAAAGAGTTTTTAAGGCTCAGCTTTTCCTTTGCTGCCTTTTAAGTTGTGTTTTTGTTGTTGTTTGTTTTGGAAAGTAAAATATTTGTTTCTGTGTCATTTATAGGAGTGGTTTTTTTCTATTCTTTCTATATGATCTTGGATCCCCACAGGAAATTTTCCCCCATTATCAATAAAAAAGTTATTAATCCATTGCCCTTGTTCTTACTGGCTTTTTATTATTTCCAGCCTCCTATTCCAGAAGTGTGTTGGCTGATGGCAGTGGATAAGCTTTTCTTTGTATCCAGGAGCTCTGCATGGCCCCTTCTGTTCAGCTTGGCAGCTCTAAGACCTGCCAATGGCTACTAGTTGAACATGGAAGAATGAGGTTGTATGAGGAAAACATGCTCTGGACCCAATCTTGATAAAGACAGTGCTTTCTAAGAAGAACTAACTTAAACATTTAGGAGTTTACATTGCAAGTCTGCAGAACCATTCAGTGGCCTTACCCACGGCTGACCTCCTTGGCTTTAAACCAGGAACCATGTGGTGATGTAAAGGAGGGATGCAGAAAAGTAGAAGACCCCTACTGGGACAAGCAGCAGATGCTCAACACACAAAGACACACACGTCCTTCTCCTGAGCTGCTGAACCCACACCCATGGCTCCAATGGCTCATGACCTCCTGTCCAGTCTGTGTTCCTCAATTTCAGGGCTGGATATCTGGGTACTACTTACACAGGAAGCACTCATATTACACATGTAAGAACAGACAAACACACAAACAAGCAGAGCACCAACTTAGGTAAACTTCACTTTCAAAACATAAACCTATCTATCCATATATACATGTATGTGTGTATAGATATATATTTTTTTCATAGAAAGGCACTTGTAAGAAATGCACCAAATCATCAAATCATTGCCAATCATTATATTAAAGTAGTGAGATATGGGTAAATTATTATTTTTTCTTTTACTTCCAAATTCTCTATAATTAACCTATAGTAATTCTGTAGTAATCAAGAAAAAATGAGTTTTCCCTGTAATGTTCAGAAGAAAAGCAAAATAAATGACTCTCCATATGGACTGACCCAGGCAGAATAGAAGGTGCTCTCAGATCTGGTTGCCTTAGTCCTGTACTCTTTCCCAGGACTTGCTGTCCCAGCAATCGACGTGATCAGTAAACAAATGCATTTGGCTCTCCAAATGTTAGTGTAAGGGCATCTGATGTGAAAGTCATGGTGTCAATCTTAATTCACTTTCTTCATCAGTTTTAAGTGATAATTAGATTATCATAGCAATGGTTCAGTACAAAGTAATATTTTGAATTTTTAAGCAGAAGTCTGAGTTGTTTTCCTCAATTCCTCCTTGGTTTAAAATGAAATTTGATTAACAATTGAGTTAAACATCAGCATTTAAGTGACAGTTGATTCAGAAGTTATCATTTGACCAGGCTAAACCTTTTCTTTGCTGAATAGATTCTTTATTCAACGAAACTGTGGAATCAATACAGTAGTTCAACTTCAATGAAATTCAAAGAGTAAATGTTTTAAATACTTAGAATAAACTGTTCAAAATAATTTTACAAAGTCATCAAACACTATAAAAGTACTCATCTAATGTGTATATATATATAGATATATATAGATATATACACACACATATATACATTATGTGTATGCATATAACTTTGTAATACATCTATATTTGGAGATAAGTATACATAAACTAATTACATACATAATAATGTGGTATATATTATATATGAAATTTGCTGGAGGCATCAGATAGATTAGATATCACTCCTAATATAGATTATATATAACATAAAATATATACTGCAATTTGGATTAGATAACACTTCTGATAGTTTCCTCGATCCATAAAATGGTAAAACTAGAAGAGACTTCGGAGGTCATCTGGTTTGGCATGCAGGGGCATTTTTACTTGTTTGGATTTACTTGAATTAAGGTACAAATCTGCTGGATGTTAGCAACGCTGTCATCATGTATATTTTATTTTGTCATGACAACCGTGTTCTCTAGTAAGGAGAATAGGAACTTACAATGGAGAACATAATAATCAGGAAATCTATTTACATTAATAGCTCTGCTCCATAATTCCTCTGACTTGCTCTTACCATGAGGTTCTTTGGAAGGAACGGGAGTGTGGATTCATGCAGAAGGTCCGGCGCCACTGTGAGGGACCAGAGGGGGAAGCAGGCCACTGCCCTGACCCTACCAGGAGACAATCTGTGCTTCACTGACACAGTTGTGATAGATTATGCTTTTCTCAAAACAGATAACGGGAAATGAAGAGGAAGTATTTCTCCTTTCTTATTTTTTAAGAACACAAGGTTTATTTAAAACAAAGATTCTCCTGAATCCCTTTATAGTTTCTTCCCTCCGGTGCCAAATCTGATATTCCATTAAGTAATTGTATGCCAAATTTGTGTCTTTTCCTTCTCTAATACATTTTTCAGTTTCATCCCTTTAGAAAGGAAAAATGCAAAGACTACCCATGGAAGCTTCCAAGGCATGCAGGAAGCCTTCTGGGAGTGTTTATCAAAGGATGTGGAAGGCTTTCCAGGGCATACTTCTCTAAGCCTTGGGCTGAAAGACAGAGATACCATATTTATTATTCTTATTAGGTGGAGGCAAAATGAGAGCTTGAAAACAAAGACTCACATTCGATGTGGGTGATAGAAAAGAAAACTTTAAAAAAAAGGGGTTATTAAAATTCAGAGACTGCAGATGCCTCCGGCAAGTTTCATCAGGGGAATTCTGGTGAGTAAGCTTCATTTTCAGAGTTTTAAGCAATTGGAATTTCCATTTTCAATTTCAGTAAAAAATATAAAATCTCTACTTCTCAAGATGAAAAGAGGATATTTAGGAAGGTTGATATATATAGAAAAATTGGAAAATATGTGTTCATTAATTTCAGTATTCTGTTTCAGAAGTTTTAAAATTACTATTAGCCATCCATTCTCAGTAATAATTTTTCTATAAAAGAAAAAGTTCTCATTTTTTTTTCTTATTTGTCATACTCCAAGGAAATAAAATGGTATTTTCTACTAGAGAAATACAGTTTGATAAACCCAATCTGAGATCTTGATATTCTTATTATAAAGTTCCCTGAGGATAGGCTATACTGGTTATATGAAGAAAAAAAATACATAAATATCAAGATCTGGGAAGTAGTGTATGATACTGGTTATACTTTTGTCTTGATGGATATATTGATAAGGGATTTTTGTAGGAAGATAGACGCACATATTTTCCACAAATAATTACTTTTTTAGACTTTACCTAGTTCAAACTCTTAAACCATTATCATCATCATTCAAGTCTAGTGGAAAAAAATTCTATTTTATGTGGAACTTGTGATTTTTCACCCCAAGAGAAGAGTCATGGTTCCATAAAAATATGTGTCCCAGTTGATTATATTGCCTATAAAGAATTCAAGGGTGGCACTAAAATTGCTAGACCTAGAATTTGAAGGTACAGATTTGAGTCTCTTCTGCCACATATCAGCTGTGTGGCTCTAGGCTCTTTGTCTGAATTTTTCCCTTTGTAAAAGTTGTGGAATAATGATCATCATATGAGAAACACATGGAGTAATGCCTATGGAAAACTTCATCAAGTTCATTTCCACTTAGAGGATGGAGATCATTTGAATGACAAGATGGGAAATAGGGATGGTGAACACATGATTCAGGGATCTGGTTCCGGGTGAGATGAAGTAGGCACACTTTTCCCTGTATGCCCCACTGAAATCAGCTGTAAGACCTGGACAGAAGGCTGGGATCAGCTATTTGAGAATTCTGGAAAATAAATACTAGTAGATGGACTGGGGAAGAAGACCAGAATTCAGACTTCCACCGAACTGTTGGAAGTTTACCATTTCTCATGGCCTGAAACCCAGACATAGACATCAGGGTGGACAAAGAAAACTCCAGGAGAAACTCCCTAGTTCAGGTTCAAGGAGAAACAAAGCTGTCTCATGAGTGACAGCAGTGGGCAAAGGAGTCTAACCTACAAAAGAGGGAAACTTCCTCTTTAATCAGAGGAGCTCTGGCTTTAAGAACGTGGGGTGAGTATCTTTGTTTTCTTTGTTTCTGTCTTCCCATCACTTGGCCTTAATTGTGGGCATAGTTTTGGGAAGTACACAGCAAAGAAGAATGAACAAACACCAGGTTGTCAAGGATCAAAAAGGGGAAGCTTAAGGAACTGAAAAAATTGTAGAGAGAAAAGAGCTTGGAAAAGCAACCCTATATATTGTTTACCAATTCCGGGGCTCAGCCTCAAAGTACACAAGCACGGACCTTACCTAAAGCAGCATACAAAAGAATTTAAAACTAGACTGAGGGACAGACCTCTGCCTAGGTTCTAGACTCAGTGTCACACACACGGCTCAGATCATTCTAGTGCTGCACAGGCTTTGAAAGTGGAATGGACAGTCAAACCACAGCCTACAAATACTGCGTGTAACTCACAGCCTAGGCTCAACCATCACCTACTAAAACAGTGTTGAAATAAATTTCTGGGCCCAGGATACAATCCAAAATTACTCAGAAACTTTATGTGGTCCATAAAAAGTTCTTCATTGACCTGATGGAATTTTCACAAAACACTATTACTTGAGAGAAGGGAGGAGCAGAGAATACTGTGTATAAGTCTGCAAGTAAAGATGTGAGTGAGGAGAAATACGGAGGGATATTTATCTGCTACCACCACTGGGGGGAAATCCTGCAGGTAACTGTATAGGACAAGATTTTAATGGAATGTGTAGAGTATAATTAATCTTATACTGTGGACATATAAACATAGAATATGCACATAGACAAAGGATGCATGATATAGACAAATGAAAGCATCAATTTGTTCTTCTTAAATTCCTTTTAATTATATAGAGCTTCTCTACCAAAGTATTTTTTTTTTTAATTTATTACCTGTGGGCTTGTTTGCATCAGGAGTGATGGTGATTCTCATACTCACATGACAGCCTTAAAGCGTTATTCGGGGTTTGCAATATACTCTTAGGTGTGGACATGCTTTGTAAACTCTGAGACGGCACACAGAGCTTAAAAGTGTGCCCCATTCACATCAGGTGTTCTTTGGATTCTCAAAAATGCCAAGAAAAATAGTTTAATGCTGCACATCTTGTTGTATCTCAGATAAGTTAAATCAGTCTTTAATCAAATTCCCCCATCTTGAGCACTTTGGGAAGGTCCCTGTGGTTGGTAGAACAATGGCCCCCAAAGATGCCCACATTCTAAGCCCCAGAACCTATGAATGTGTTAATTTACAGGGCAAGCGGGATTTTACAGACATGATCGTGTTGAGGCTCTTGAGATGGGGATAGGGTTCTGGATTCCTGGAGTGGCCCCAGTGCAACAGCAACAGGGAGCTGTGAAGTCAGAGTGAGAGAAGGAGATGTGAGGATGAAAGTAGATCAGATGGGTGCGGCCCAAAGCCAACAAATGCGGGTGTCTCTAGAAACTGGAAAAGTCGAGGGATGGATCGTTTCCCCAGAGCCTCCGGAAGGAACAAGGCCTGCTGATAGCTCAATTTTTTCCCAGTGAGATTTCTGGCCTCCTGCATTATAGGGTGTTAATGGTGTATTCATATCTGTGGTTATCTGTTACAGCAGTCACAGGAGCGGACCACAGTCCCCTTCGGAATTCCTGCTGCCTTTCCTCCGTTCTCTCTCCAAGCACATCCACGGCTGTGCTTGTGAGCTTTCTCACCCATCCTCATGTTCCTGATGCTCCTGCTTTCTCTTGGCCGCAAGCTTTGCCCTACACTGCACAAGCTTCCTCTTCTGTCACGGCCCCAGAGCACAGTGAATGTAAGGCTAATATCTGTGCAAAGTTTTACAGACATTTTGGCGCTAGTACAGGAAGAACTTCTTCTGGGAAGAAAACAATTTTATGTGGAAGCTGGGATGGAATAGTTTCAACTACCACATTTCCATCCTTCAAAATGCATGGGATATTGTCTCACACAGGTCAGAATGGCCATCATCAAAAAATCTAGAAACAATAAATGCTGGAGAGGGTGTGGAGAAAAGGGAACACTCTTGCACTGTTGGTGGGAATGTAAATTGGTACAGCCACTATGGAGAACAGTATGGAGGTTCCTTAGAAAACTAAAAATAGAACTACCATACGACCAGCAATCCCACTACTGGGCATATACCCTGAGAAAACCATAATTCAAAAAGAGTCAAGTACCAAAATGTTCATTGCAGCTCTATTGACAATAGCCAGGACATGGAAGCAACCTAAGTGTCCATCGACAGATGAATGGATAAAGAAGATGTGGCACGTATATACAATGGAATATTACTCAGCCATAAGAAGAAACAAAATTGAGTTATTTGTAGTTAGGTGGATTGACCTAGAGTCTGTCATACAGAGTGAAATAAGTCAGAAGGAGTAAAACAAATACCGTATGCTAACACATACATATGGAATCTAAGAAAAAAAAAATGTCATGAAGAGACTAGGTGTAAGATGGGAATAAATACACAGACCTACTAGAGAATGGACTTGAGGATATGGGGAGGGGGAAGGGTAATCTGTGACAAAGTGAGAGACTGACATGGACATATATACACTACCAAACGTAAAATAGATAGCTAGTGGGAAACAGCCACATAGCACAGGGAGATCAGCTCGGTGGTTTGTGACCACCTAGAGGGGTGGGATAGTGACGGTGGGAGGGAGGGAGATGCAAGAGGGAAGAGATATGGGAACATATGTATATGTATAACTGATTCACTTTGTTATAAAGCAGAAACTAACACACCACTGTAAAGCAATTATACTCCAATAAAGCTGTTAAAAAAAAAAAAAAAAAAGATGCATGGCTCCCCCGGCAGGAGCAATTTATTTCCCTGACAATGTCTGTTGAGTGGGTTTGGACTCCACTCTCTCTGCAGCCCCTCTGAACCCTTTCCCTTTCATTTTCACACCCCTCCCCTGGATGTGAAAGTACAATGGGATCCCCTGGGTGATCCCCAGCTGCTGGTGAAAACTCAAAGTTATTCTCTCCTGATTTTGCAGAACAATCTGACCTTTAATTCCTCCTTCCAGATCATGCTCTAAGTTTTGGAATAGGAAGCCAAAGAGATCATTAATTTACTTTACACCACTTGAAGGAGAGTTATGCCATGGGAAAGCAGCTGCAGTTAATTTTTATTTTATGTAGTTTTTTATTTCATTGTTCCTGCTATAAAATGACTCTTCTCTCCCTCTCCCCCCTTCTTTGTTTCTTTTGCTTTGTTTCTCTCTTTCCTAATTTCACTGGGCCCTGAGTAAGTTGTAAGTTGTTCTGGAGGAGGCTAGGGCAATGGTTCTGTTATTATGGCCCCTCTATCATACCATCGTCCACTTCTTTAATTTCCTTAAAATATAGTAAAGTCCCTATTATAGGTCTCTCAATTCAAGGTGGCCAGTGGGTTACATATTCAGCCTTGCCCAGATTATTTCCTTAAGGGGCAAGTTTTGATGCTTAACATAGTTTTGGAGAGCTAAAAACAACATCTTCTGGGTTGTCATGAAGACACAGCAGGTGACATGAGAACACAGCTTTCTCAGGTGGGACCCAGCAGAGACATGCGGGGAAGACAGGAATGGTCTCAGAGGAGGTGCAAAATGGTGTTTTCTTTCTCTCCTAGCAACTGAGGCCACCCATGCAGGCCATGTACTGGGCCATCATTCCACTCTTTAAGGCTCCTAAGTGGCTGCTACTTCAGTGTCACAGATTTTTCCTGTGTCTTACCCTGCTCCCTTGGGAGGGGAGGCCTGGGCAGTGTTGTAATAAGTGGGAGGTGGAGGACCAGGGCTTGGGTGGCACTTGCATGGGAGTGAGGTGCAGAGGGAGAATACATCACACTTAATACCCAGACCCTGTCTGGGGTTTGAGTACACATACCAGGGGATTGTCTGATAAATGAGGAGAACTATAGATTGATATGATGGTGGGACATGTGATCAATGTTATTTAATGTGATCAATGTTATTTAAAAGTTCGGAATTTAAGGAGAAATCCTACCACAATAAAATGGATTATTTTGTCTGTTCTCTTGTGCCCTGTCCTGGCTCATGTGTTACGAATACTTGAGTCACACACTCACGGTCACTAGGAGCAAAGGCCCTAAAAGGGAGGTCTGTGACCTGTCATCTCCCAGATATGGAACTCACACCTCTGCACACGCTCCACAAGTGTTTCTTTCTTTTTTTTTTTAAATAACTTTATTTTACTGATTTATTTTTGACTGTGTTGGGTCTTTATTGCAGTGTGCAGGCTTCTCATTGAGGTGGCTTCTCTTGTTGCAGAGCACGAGGTCTAGGCACGCGGGCTTCAGTAGTTGTGGCTCGCAGGCTGTAGAACACAGGCTTGGTAGTTGTGGCACACGGGCTTAGTTGCTCTGTGGCATGTGGGATCTTCCCAGACCAGGGCTTGAACCCGTGTCCCCTGCATTGGCAGGTGGATTCTTAACCATTGCACCACCAGGGAAGCCCCACAAATGTTACTTGAATAGATCTGAATGCAATAAGTATGCATTCACCAATGATCTGCCACACTTAAGACATTGTCCTAGTGCTTTGGGGTGTCCAGTCTGTGCCCAGGAGCACACATCCCAGGAGTGATGATGTCTTGCCAGCTCAGGCTGCCATGATAGGCTGGGTGGCTTAATTAACAGACATTAATTTTCTCCCAGTTCTGGAGACTGTAAGTCTGAGATCAATGTGCCAGTAGGGTTGGCTACAGGAGAGAACTTCCTTCTTGGTTGAAGATCTCTCTTCTTGCTGTGTCCTCACATGGCTTCACTGTGTACTTAGAGAGAGAGAGAGAGACCTCTAGTGTCTCTTTTTCTTCTTCTAAGGACCCTGACCCTATCAGATTAAGACCCTACCCTTATGACCTTATTTAACCTTAGTTATCTCCCTAAAGATCATATCTCCAAATACAGACACTCTTGGGGGTTAAGACTTCAACATATAAATATTGGCAAATAAGTTGTCTACAATGAAGAGAATCACTGTAAATTATAACATAAATCATCACTATTATAAACATTAAGAGTTTCCTTGGTGTTCACTCCTGGGATATTTCAAAAGATGATAAAATATGAAATTAAGCAGAGCTTATTAAGATCCACCAATTTTGTCATATGACCTTTTCATTTCAAAATGTAAATGCACATAATAAGTTTTCCAGCATGTGCAACTGCTCAGAGGTTTCTACAAACTTCGAAAGAAACAAGCTAATTAGACATAAAATATCAACTGGTGAGCAATTACAACCAGACAAAAAATACCCCAGTGACTCTGTACACTTTATAAATTTATGATTTAGGCAAATCTCAAGGTTGCATCTATATCATGAATTCAGAAACAGCCGTAAAACTTGGTCATCATGAACATTAAATATTGTACTATCTACTTTTCTTTGGTTGGTAATAAGTGTACATGAATGTCTTTTCATTTGTTAGACTTTTTTCATATTTTTGTCTAATTTTTCTGTTACCTTTCCTTACCAGCTTCGGTAAGGAAAAGGATGATGTCTTCTGTGTAATGATATAGCAGAGCTTTAAAAACCCCAGAAGCCCTAAATTCTGGAAGGTTAGTAAACCCACAAACAAATCAAAAGTTGTTGTTTTGCTCTATGTGTAGACAATTCTGGCAATTCTTACCCACCTATATAAACAGGTGGGGGTTGTGACTCTTCTTCTTTGGGGTTCATCCTAAAGCGGAACATGAGATGAAGGCTTGAGCACAGGTGGTTTATTTGTGCAGGGACAAACCTGTGTGGGGACATATGATGACAGCAGGTACCTGGAGCCACCCTGCCCCCAGCACCACTAGGATCTACTCGTGATCACACTGAACCTACTTTTTCTTCCTCTTCAAGGTGGTGGCTGGCTAACGACTACTGAAAATACATAAAATGATCTAGGTATTCTGCTTCTGGGTAAATATCCAAAATAATTGAAGGTAGGGTCTCAAAGAGATATTCCATGTTCATGGAAGCAGTATTCACAATAGCTAAAAGGTAAAGCAGCCCAAGTATACATTGATGGATGGATACTTAAGCAAAATGCTCTCCATCCATACAATGGGATATTATTCAGTCTTAAAAAAGGAAGGAAACTCTGACACAGGCTACAACCCAGATGAACCTTGAGAACATCATAGTAAGTGAAATAAGCTAGTCACAAAGGACAAATACTGTATGATTCCACTTATATGCAGTCCCTAGAAGAGTCAAAATTCATAGAGACAGAAAGTAGGATGGTGGTCATCAGGGACTAGGGAGGGGCAATGTGGGGTTTCTGTCTAATGACATTTCAGTTTAGGAAAATGAAAAGAGTTCTGGAGATGGATGGCTGTGATGGCTACATGACAATGTGAATGTGCTTCATGCAACTGAACTGTACACTTAGAATGCTAAAATGGTAAATTTTAGGTTAAGTATATGTTACCAGAATTAAAAGACAAAAAAGAGGGGTGTTTGTGGGCCAAGCTGCAATCTCTGCTTCACAGTTGAGGGTGGTCTCAAGCCATGACTGAAATCTGTCAGCTTCCTACTCCACCAACCATTCTGGATTCCCTCACAGTTGTATTCATACCTTCGTTCTTGAGGGATCTGATCCTTGATTACCTTTCTCTTCTTGGCTGTGGTTGCTGCAATTTTTGCATCCTCTGTTACCATGGGCACAGAGGCACTAAGAGGCATCTTGGTGGCTCCCTGACCTCCAGTATTCTTCCTGAAGCACTGTTCACAGAGGCCCTAGATCATCATGATAATCAGCGTCATTTGCCTTTGTCAACATGGTAGCTCCTTTTTTTTTTTTAACTTTTTCTGGTTCATTAATTTTTAAATTCCTTTCAGGGTCATGACAGCTAGCCATTTTAAGCCAAGTATTTGCATTTTCTGGTCCCACCAAAAAGTGGTCTGATCGGTAGAGGTCAGGAAAGGCTAGGTACCCAAGACAAGTCTGAATTCTTCACTCTCTTTCTCCATAGGATCCGTGTATTTGGAAGTCCTTAGCAATGGACCAGGGATGGAGACAGACATGGTGCACAGTCCATGGATCAGGAAGCAGTTGGCATCTGTTTCACATTGAGGTTGCAATTTTAGGATCATACACATGGTTTGGGAGAAGGAGAATATGGGGAGGGAAATTAGGTATAAAAATAGGAAGGTGTAAGTTTTGAACGTTTTTTTCTTTATTGGCCATAAGAGTATTTTGGGGCTTCCTTGGTGGCGCAGTGGTTGAGAGTCTGCCTGCCGATGCAGGGGACACGGGTTCGTGCCCTGGTCCGGGAGAATCCCACATACCGCGGAGTGGCTGAGCCTGTGAGCCATGGCCACTGGGCCTGCACATTCAGAGTCTGTGTTCCGCAACGGGAGGGACCACAGCAGTGGGAGGCCCACGTACCACAAAAAAAAAAAAAAAAGAGTATTTTGTAGGCAAATCTAGAGTTCAAATTGCATCTGGAGGGTTCCCTACATGAATTAAAGAATTTAGTCCATAGGATACTTGAGATTTTGTTTCTAAGTTCAATTCTACTCTTCCCTCAATCTTGTCTGTGTCAAATATTCCCCAAGGTGGCCACTATAATTCCAACGTGTATTTCATGAAAAAGGCCATCTAGGGAGATGTACTGCATGTGTCAATCAACTAACATAAGGTTTTGAAAAAAGTCAGTATGGATGTAGACTCAGCCTGAAAGGGCCCCATGCAGCACCATTCATTATGAATGATGCATTTACAGTCATGTGTCTCTAAATTTTCCAAACTGAAGGTTTCACAACTCCAACTTCAGGCACACAGAACTAAATGAATAAATTCTTAGTATACAGAGACAAGACAGAGGAAAGTTCTTACAAAGTTTTGAAAAGGCAAACCATGTTGAAATGTATTCACAAGATACTGGTCTGAGGAGACTTCCGGACCACTTTACCTGGGTCTGGCTTGACTGATAGGGTTACTGGGTCCAGGTCAACCCCTGCCCTACAGGTTTCCTCTTATAGACAAACAACACATCAGAGGCAGGACAAGAAGCTCACAAGAGAGCCTTGTGTTAGAAGGTTAGAAGCCACATTTTATCAAAGCACAACACAATCTGATCAGAATTCAAAAGTCCTAGGAACCAAAATAAACCCCAAACTGAGGGACTCAATAAAGCAGTGGAACTCACATTTATCTTGACACTTACCTCATCATTGTAAACAAGGTGGCCTTGAACCCTTGGAAACTCAAGGGGTCTCAAATGTGCTATGGTTACTGAACCATGTGCTATGGTTCTGGTCTGAGTCAGCTAGGATCGTGGCCAAACCTTAGTGGTAGCTCCCCTTGTTGAAGCCTTCAGGCCAGCTGCCACCAGGTACACACCTACAGCTGAGACTTAGGTTTGTGGAGCTTTCTGAACACCCCAGTATGAAGGAGCTGGGAGGGACTATTGGATTTGGGCTCATTCTGGGAGATCCTCAGGCGAGTTTGTGAAAGTGGGGTGGAGTTCTGGATAAGATGTTGTCAAAAAGTGGGGACAATTTTGTGATTGCATGTCTTAAATTTTTTCCAGGAGGGAGGAGTTTTGAGTTTTCACTGGTAAGCATCACTCAGGTCAGAAGAGGGGACGTGCCACGGTTTGATGGCATGAGAGTTGCCTTTGTCTCTGTCTTGTTCAATACATAGTCTTGGAGTGATCTTATCCAGACACTACTTATATTCTCAGAACTTTGTTTATGTTCACATGAGAACATCATGGTTCAGCTGCCAGCAAGGCTGTTTTTCAGTTTCTTGGGATCCACACAGTTTTTTATTTTATTGAGAGCAGAGAGAAATTGATTATTGAAGTCACTCACTCCAATAGACTTCTTCCTGGAATAGTCTTTGGGTCTTTCCTCTCTTGCATAGTTGTTATCATTGATAGGCAATGTGAGTATGTCCAGAACTAATGTCAAACACAATTTCACAACTGCACACTGAAAAGACTTCAAAATGCTAAGAATTAAGAATTCATATAATTCCAAAGAAATTGAGCTTGTGTAGGTGAGCATTTTATTCATCACATGTGTGCAAGAGACCAAGTTCCCACAGCTAAAATGATGCACAGGACAAGTACGATGGCTCAATGTGGCTTGGCCTGATTTATACAGAAATGTTCCTGAGTTTGTTTGTTTGTTTTTTTAATAAATTTATTTATTTATTTATTTGTTTAGGCTGTGTTGGGTCTTCATTTCTGTGTGAGGGCTTTCTCTAGTTGTGGTGAGCGGGGGCCACTCTTCATCGCGGTACGCGGGCCTTTCACTGTCGCGGCCTCTCTTGTTGCGGAGCACAGGCTCCAGACGCGCAGGCTCAGTAGCTGTGGCTCACAGGCCCAGTTGCTCCGCAGCACGTGGGATCCTCCCAGATCAGGGCCCGAACCTGTGTCCCCTGCATTGGCAGGCAGACTCTCAACCACTGCGCCACCAGGGAAGCCCTGTTCCTGAGTTTTTAAACAAGCTCTGGATCTGATCCAAGATGTGATGACTCTTTAAGACTTTTATAGATTCAATAATTCACTGGATAACCACAGTGTTTTCTCTTCACCCTTTTGTCCAGAATTTTTGACCTTAATGTCCCGTCAAACTCATTCACATGTTTTTTTTTTTTTTTTCTAAATCGTATTTCTCTAAATAGGATCCTTGGACCCCATGCTTTAAACACCAAGAGTATCTGTTAAAAATGCACATACTTGGGCCTTATCCCAAAACTGCTATGTGATAATCTCTAGGGATTAGAGTCTTGCAATTTTTCAAGGTCCCTCCTGGTTATTAGAAGGTGCACCAAAATATGGGATCCTTAGCTTTATACAATCCGGTCCACTGAATGCTTCATAATTTTAGACAAGGAAACGCCAAGACTGCACTTGAAATTTGCTCTATCTTTTTTATGAAGGGCTTCCTCTACTTATGTTTGGGGTCCCCATCTTTTCTCCAGAGCTTTAGAGCCTCTTTATTTTCCACTGACACTGTTTCCTCCCAAACCCCACCCAAAGTTCCCCATCCCATTTGTCTCTTCACTGATTGTTATTTCTTTTTTGTGGGTTCACCTCCAGGAACTCATGGCAGATTTTAATGATTGATAACTGTATGTGGTTACTGGTTCACCTGAGAATGCCTACCTTTGATGAAGACAGACAAGGAAATAGATATTGCCATTACTGTGAGTCAATTTCTAACAAGGGGAGCTTTTCAGAACTTTGAGTTGCAGGCTCTGGGGAACAAGTAATTTGCCTAAAGATGACATCAACTTTGATCTCCACAACACTCAGGCCCTCATCCACTCTCATGCCCAGGTGGCCATTTCATAGAGAAAGATCTGGTAACAGTGGCTGTGGCATTTGTTGATCTGACTGGACCCCCATAATCCTGTGGGTTTCTCCTGGTGTCCATGCCTGCCATTCACACTGACTTTTCCTACAGGTCATCGTCTGTGGAGATGTGTTAATGAAAATGACCAACTGATGTGTGTGGCTTCTTTGAGCTGGTCTGAGAGCAGAGACACTGTGTGTGTGGCCCTCAGAAGAAGCACGCCCTGATTTTTCCCCTGACAGAGTGTGTATCTCTCCATGTCATCTCCTTATTGCAAGTTCAGAGGCAGATGGAGGCACAGGCTGAGGGAAGTAGTTGTTTTGTTCAGCAGGAGATAATTCGCAGATGGCTGTATGGGAAGCTCACACCTATTGTAAGAGGCTCTCGTCTGATCTGTTCCCCAGGGAACAGATCAGTGGATTTAAGGAGAGGGATTGCTCAGACATTCATTATCAAAGAGCCAGGGAACTTGTCTGACGCAGAGAAACATCAGCTTTTGTGCTCCAGGTGAACTTTCCAAAGTAGCATTTATTTCCTTCTTTTATCTGTTATGCCACGTTGTCTGTGCCGTCTGCAACTGACAAATATTTTTTTTCTGTCTACGACCAATGTCTTAGAGTTTTCCTAACAGGTTATGTCCCATTTCTCCAATTTCTGTTCTTCCTACAATTTCCCTCCCTCGTCAGGTCACACAGAGTCCTCATACCTGTGCATGTTTTCTCACCTGTAGAGAATGATTGCTTTCATTGTACACTGATGTTTGGGTGTGTGTGTTAGCACTGCTTCCCCTGGGGAATAGAGGATGATGTGCTGCCCTTCAGCTCAGCCTTAGGGATGGCCCACAGCAGGGAGGTCACCCCTGTTCCCAGAAACATGGACCCCGTCTCCTTCTATTCTCAAGCATCAGGATCCTTCCCTGCAGTTGGGTCTGGAAACTGCCTGGACATGGGTTAAACCGATGCTATCTCAGGAGTGATAACCAGCCTCCAAGATGGGCTACAATGAATCCTGTCTCCTTGCTTTCATACCCCTGTGAATCTTCTCCCGTATCATATGAGGGTTGTGACCAGCTGCATATGGTGGAAGTAATGGTGTCTCTTCCCAAGTGAGGTTATAAGATGACTTGGGCTCTCATCTGGCTCTTTCTCTCTCTCTTAGGTTACTTGCTCCTGGAAGGGCCAGCTGCCATGTTGTGAGAAGCCCCAGGGAGAGGCCACATGGTGAGGAGCTCAAGTCTCTGACCTACAGCCAGCAGGGGATTGAGGTCTGTCAACAGTCATGGGAGTGAGCTTGGAAGCAGCCCTGGCTGAATCCTGAGATGACTGCTGCCCCAGCCACAGGGAAGACCCTCAGCCAGGACCACCCAATCCTGGATTCCTGATCCACAGACCCTGAGGGAGGACCTGTTGAAGCCTCTAAGTTTGAGAGTGATTTGTTACACACCATGGATGACTAATATACCAACACTCCAACCTTGTGTCCTTAGGTCCCAGTTTGTTCAAACCATTTACCTTTGAGACACAATTCCCAGACTAATTGATACAGAAGGATGATGTTGCCATGACTTCTATTTATTACTGAATCTTATCATGTATGTAATTCTTCTGCCAGGAGATCCAACACACAGAAGAGTGTCTGGCAACAAGAAAGGCCCAGTAAATATTTGCTGCATTAATGATACAAAGATTCACAAGATCAAACCTCCAATCAGACTCCAAGAAAACCACTCAATCTGAAAGAATATTGACAAGAATGTGTCATAAGTTAAATGATAAGCAAGCACTAAATGGTGCCCAACAAGGCTCATGAAATTCTACACAGTTTCCCAATACCATCTCTATCCCGGGTCCCACTGTTCCTCTGAGGTAGTCCTTCATAGAGAGTTTGGTTCCACTCTAGGTGGTGAGGACTCACCTGATGGCTTTCTACCTGGGCTTCAGTCGTTCCTCCAGCTTGGTCTTCCTTGTTGGCTTCCTTCCATGTCTGGGAGACACAGTGTTCCACTCAAGTCACCTGATGTGGCTCTTCCTGGCAGGAGCCACAGCTCCAGCTATAATATACCGGGCATGTATACCCTTCTTTGGGGTTGATTTTAGTGTCGCTTATTAACCACCACCCTCACAGTGTGACACTACCCATCACCTTTGACATTCAGCTTCTGACCTGGGCTTCAAGAAAATTATCAGCACTAACTCTTTAAGCAGAAGAGAAGATGGTGACTTTACCTCAGCCCTGCTGTGCTGCCTGCATCCTCTACAGAGAAGGAGGTATCTCTACCCCAGTTGACCACTTCCCGTGTATCCGGGGGCTGGCATGGCATCTGATGCTCCTCTGGGTCATGGGTAGGCACAGTCTGACCATGCCTGTTGCTTAACCACTGTCTATGTCTACTTTCACCGACTACAGCAGCAGTGAGTAAATGCAACAGAGCCTGTAGGGCCTGCCAGAATGAAACTACTTACTATCTGGAGCTTTATGGGGAAAATTTCCCAACCCCTGCTGTTTGGATCAGTGGATGCCAGAAATTTGCATTTTACAGAACTATTACCGAAGTGAGACTGGTAAAGATGACTATAATAGTCACAAAACAACTAACACACCAGTATTTTAATATTACAAGGAAATTCAGTACTTAAGAAGGTAATGAATAAATTTAATTAGCAATCCACCAGAGCCCTGGATTTTCTCATATTTAATGCTTCTAACCGATAAAAACATCACCCAAGCCCAACTCTGTTGCATCAGAAAAGGTAGTTTGGGGTTGACATGTTCACACTGCTATATTTAAAATAGATAACCAACAAGGACCTACTGTATAGCACAGGGAACTCTGCTCAATATTCTGTAATAACCTAAATGGGAAAATAATTTGAAAAAGAATAAATACATGTGTATGTATAACTGAATCACTTTGATGTACACCTGAAACTAAAAACAACATTATTAATCAACTATATTCCAACATAAAATAAAAATCTAAAGAAAGATCATTAGAATTTTAATTAAAGCATCAGAGGGTGAGTCCCAGCCTTTCTCCTTTCCATTGGGTGAGCTGAATAAGTCAATTGGGTACCATGACCTCACATTCACCCTACTGGAAGGAAGGCAGGAAGGAAAGAAAGAAGGAAGGAAGGAAACTCACAGGGATGGAGAGTTACCTTGTGTCAGTCATTGTGCTATTTTATTTTTGTTCCAGCATTTTTGTAAATGAGGTAAGTAAGGCTGAGAGAGGATGGATCAGTAACTGCTGTTATATAGAGAGAATAGGCTCAACTGGGAACAGAAGGAAGTTCTGCTCACTGGAAGCCTATACTCTACTGCACCTCAGCCACTCAGAGGAAAGAAATGAGGTAGCCCTGGCAAGTCCATGTGATACGTGAGACCAGGAGTAGCCCTTTACCTGAAATGGAGTAATCACCTAGTCCACCCTGTCATGTGATCAATGAGAGAGCCCCTGCCAGCCAGTGATGGGGTTCACTTCTGGTGCTCCTGCCAGGTCTGTACAGGGAATTTGAGGAGAGGGAGAGCAAAGAGAGCTGGTGCCTGGTGGCCCTACTCCCACTCAGAGAGAATGGGGTAGCCAGGGATGGGTAGTGCAGAATGTAAGTCATGAAAGGACATAGAAATCTGAATGACCCTTCAGAGCTCCCATGCACTGCTGGTAGGAATGTAAAATGTGCAGCTGCTCTGGAAAACGGTCTGGCAGCTCCTCAAGCAGTTAAACATGTGCGACCCAGAAATCCCTCTCCTATACCCCAGAGAAACGAACACACCTACGCCACAGAAACTTGTCCACTAATATTTATAACAGCATTACTCATAACACCCAAAGATGGAAACAACACAAATGTCCATCAGTGGACAGAACAAAATGTGGTCTATCCATACAATATAATATCATTCAGCCATAAAAAGGAATGAAGTCCTGATACATGGCGCAACGTGGATGAACCTTGAAAACATTATGCTAAATGCAAGAGGCCAGTCACAGAAGGACACATGCTATATGAGTCCTTGTATGCAAAACATCCAGAATAGGCAAATCTACAGATACAGAGAGTAGATTGATGGTTGGCAAAGGACGGGGGATGGAGGAGGGGGGATGGGGGTGATAAATAAAGGGTATGGATTTTCTTTCTGAGGTGATGAAAATGTATTAAAAGTGCCCGTGATGATGGTTGCACATGTCTGTGAATATACCAGAAACCATCGAATCACACACTTTTCATGAGCAAATTGTCTGGTATGCGAATTATAACTCAATAAAGCTGTTAAAAATATTCATGATCATAACTCTACCTCTCTCTCCACCTTCCCTGCTCTACTGCTCACACTTCTAGGTTTTAATCTGGAAATAACTTTGAGGATGTAGAGAAACTATGTGTCTGCCTGTTCCCTGGCACCATTCCCTCCCACACATAGAGAGCACATCTACTTAGCTGAAAATAGCAGGGTCTGGCAAACATTAGCTCCCAAACCTTCAAATATACGCTTTCTTTGTGTCCTTTAATCAGTACTTGTCAGCAACAATGAAAGTAGCGGCTGAGAAACAGTCATTATGAAAAATCAGAGTAGCACACTAACAATCCATGCGACTCTATCCCAGCATCTCCCCTGTACCAGGCTGGGAGATAATTAAGCTTGATGCTGCGCAGGGGTTTGAAAGAAAAACCGCCGCGATTTCCCGGGAGCAGGTCTGTTCAGGCTCCCCCGCTGGGAAGTCTACTTTACAAAGAGCCTGAAGGTCATGAGCCTCTTTCATGGTCTCTCTGCCCTCGACTAAATGTTCTGTAAATAATTAGACATTAAAGGCTTGGAAATAATCAGGCCGCCATATTCCGCGGGTAGAGGACTAATTGGCAGAACTTGGTCTTGCCGATCATTAAATCCCAGTCTGAAATGCCCGAGAGGGGGAGGAGAGACTGGAATTCTTATCTAATACTGATATTTATAGCCCTTTGTTTTCCCAGGAGCAGATGTCTTCCACTCTGTGGACATAAATTCAGAGTCTTTCAATTTCACATTCCTATCCACAAATTATTTAAGCACTAGGGCTCTTCTATAAGCAATATTACCTCAAAAAAAAAAAAAAAATCAAAGGACTGAGTACTGCCAAAGTTAAATATGAAACCTGGAAGCTGTTGAGGCACAAAGGGGGCTGTGCTCCCCTGAGGGTGTCAGGATCTCATTAATATTCATGACCCACCTCGACTCAGGAAGGACCTGCACTACCGCCCAGAACCTAGACGATGAGCACCCCCATCCTGAGAAGCCTGGAGGGGGCAGCCCCATCTTGTTAGGTCCCAGCCTTCATTCTCTCTTTTTTTTTTTTTTTTTTTAACATCTTTATTGAAGTATAATTGCTCTACAATGGCGTGTTAGTTTCTGCTTTATAACAAAGGGAATCAGCTCTACATATACATATGTCCCCATATCCCCTCCCTCTTGTGTCTCCCTATCCCACCCCTCTAGGTGGTCACAAAGCACCGAGTTGATCTCCCTGTGCTATGCGGCTGCTTCCCACTAGCTATCTATTTTACATTTGGTAGTGTATATATGTCCATGCCACTCTCTCACTTCGTCCCAGCTTACCCTTCCCCCTCCCTGTGTCCTCAAGTCCATTCTCTATGTCTGCGTCTTTATTCTACCCTGCCACTAGGTTCATCAGTACCAGTTTTTTAGATTCCATATATATGTGTTAGGATACGGTATTTGTTTTTCTCTTTCTGACTTACTTCACTCTGTATGACAAACTCTAGGTCCATCACTACAAATAACTCAATTTCATTTCTTTTTATCGCTGAGTAATATTCCACTGTATATATGTGAATATATATGCCACATCTTCTTTATCCGTTCATCTGTCAATGGACACTTAGGTTCCTTCCATGTCCTGGCTATTGTTAATAATGCTGCAGTGAACACTGGGGTACATGTCTCTTTTTGAATTCTGCTTTTCTCAGGGTATATGCCCAGTAGTGGGATTGCTGGGTCATATGGTAGTTCTATTTTTAGTTTTTTAAGGAATCTCCATACTGTTCTCCATAGTGACTGTATCAATTTACATTCCCACCAACAGTGCAGGAGAGTTCCCTTTTCACCACACCCTCTCCAGCATTTATTGTTTCTAGATTTTTTTGATGAAGGCCATTCTGACTGGTGTGAGGTGTTACCTCATTGTAGTTTTGATTTGCATTTCTCTAATGATTAGTGATGTTGAGCACCCTTTCATGTGTTTGTTGGCCATCTGTATACCTTCTTTGGGGAAATGTCTATTAGGTCTTCTGCTCATATTTGGACTGGGTTGTTTGTTTTTTTGATATTGAGCTGCATGGGCTGCCTTGTATATTTTGGAGGTTAATCCTTTGTCAGTTGCTTTGTTTGCAAATATCAGAAAAGAAAGTCTGGGCTTGTTTTATTCCTTCTTCCTCAGGGTTTTTATGAATATCGATAAGATCAATACCTGGATTGTGCTGTGAGTCTCCTGAGACAAGGCCTGAGATTAATATTAGCGATTGTCGTTTTAAAGACCCATCTCCCAACCACTTTTGACAGTCGGTCTAATGATTCACTTTCAGCCTGACCAGCCAAACTCTTCTAAAATTGATTTAGAATCCATTCTGCTGAAAAATATATCTGGCAATTTAGAATATCTTTTAAGGTAATTAGAGACATCTAAAGGCATCAACAATTTTACCTGCCCAAAGGGAAACTCTGATAACGGCCCCTGTCACCTGTGTCTCCCACAGGGTTAGAAAGGAGGGAAGAGGCATCACTGACACCTTCCACATCACCACGCTCCATAACCTGGTGCAAGGTGATCGATCTCTCTATGGCTTGATTTTCCTAAGAGTCTGAGAAGTGAGGATCATAAATTCTAATTTACTGATAGAAGGGGAGGGTTTGTTTTTATTTCTATTTTTGAGATACAAATGCTGTGATAGTAATACCTCACCTCACATTAGCAGAGAATTTACAGTTGTTAATATATTTTCATGCAATTTTTAAGGAACTAACTAACAAATAAATCATTTGGGAAAATAATTAGGTAGAGAATAGTTAGGGAAAGTAATATCATTCCTAATTTAGAAAGGAGGAGAAAGACTCAAAAAAAAAAAAAAAATCCAGAGTTTGTCAATGCCACCTATAAAAGACAAAGCAAACAGCAGAGACTGGTGTTCAGCCCTCTGGCCCTGGCCTTGGCCACACCTGGCCAGAGCCCAGCACACGGACCACCCAGCCTTTCACCAGAGGGCCGTAGCTGACACTTACACTGGGTCCTCTCCCACTAAAGTGGCACCACTGAGGGATAAATTAGGAGTTTGGGATTAACATATACACACTACTATGTATAAAATAGATAACCAACAAGGACCTACTGTATAGCACAGGGAATTCTACTCAATATTTTATAATAATCTATAAGGGAAAAGAATATACATATATATGTAAACTGAGTCACTTTGCTGTACACCTGAAACTAACACAACATTGTAAATCAACTATACTTCAATAAAAAATAAATTAAAAAAATAAAGTGGCACTACTGATAACCCTGTCTCTCTGGAAAATAGGAGACTGAAGCCAGTTGGCACGGTGTGAGTCTTAGCCTGAGGGAAATGTGACAATCTTTCAGCATGCTTACCTGCTTTGGGACAGGCAAGCATGGGGACATTCATTTTTGTCACCCACTTCTCCACTCAGAGCCTCAAGGCGCTGGTATGAACATGCATTGCAAATGACACTAGACTTTAGTTTTACAACCATCTTGCCTCCAAAAGACCCCAGACCAGTAAGCCTTCCAGGACTAGGGACGTGCTGGGTGCTACTGTGAAGACCAGGACCGTCTCCTTCTCTCAGTGGGTCAGGGACACCCTGGACACGTGAAATAAGCTGAGACAGCTGCATCCACAGGGACCCCGACTGAGATTCTTCCAAGCTCTGAGACACTGCCCATGATTTTTTCTCATTTATTTCTGCACAATAGAATCCACCGGACCATTAATCTAGCAAGAATAAATATTATTACATGCTTTGGTAGGGACACAAAGGCAAATTGGGTTCACCGTGAAGATTATCTTGCTCTTTGTTTCATATTAAAATGCCTAGAAGTCTCCCAAGAGACCATGTCAAAGATGAAATTTATCCATTGCTCTGCATTTGCTAATTTGGTAAGAGTTCTGATCTCATTTGTGGGGCTTAATATAGAAATTCATTGAACCTGAACAGACACACAGCAATGAGGAATTTATCCAATGCCATTTTCTGTGATATGTGCCAGAAACTATGCACAGTATGCTGCTATCTCTTTACACATATATATGATCATACATATGTCCTATATAATGTCAAAAATTCTGAGGCAAAAATGCACTTAGCTCCTAAAAGCATCATACCTTCCAAACAGCATAATGCCTTCCAAATTCTTCCTAATTTATTTCCTCTGATTTTTGAAAGATGCTGTGTTTTAAAGTATTAATATTTTGTATTGAAAGAACATGTTATAATTCTATACCATAATCCTCAAATTTCAATCAAGTAACATGAGATGAAAATTCTAAATTGAGGAATGAAAGATAAGGACCCAGCATCAATTATTGTGACATGCCATTAGACAAAGGCTTAGACTATTTTATGGGACTTCACCATCTCCTAAGGACCCCAGTCCCACATGTTCTCAGGCAGTTTAGCATACCTGACAGTGTGACCATACCTGTCAAACTCAGAGTCCCTGGCCATGTGCCCGCCTTCCCCTCCGGCTGCTGTGTGCCTTGTTTGTTGGCTTAAAAATAAATTCCTTGGTTGAACAAACATGCAGGAACAGCCTGGATGGAAAAGAATGGGCAGGATTAAATGGTATCTTCATAGCAGTGTTTGTAAATGCTTGAATGTTTATTTTAAAGGTTAGAACATGTCTATTCTTAGCAGGTAATAGTTCAGCCACAGCTACACTACTTTGCTAGTCACATTATCTTGTGTGTGAAATGGGAAAGGTGTCCATATGTATCATCTGAATTTCTCAGATTTGGCTGTGACGAAAGAAAAATCTTCCGGTTTGCCGCTGTTCTTCACCGTGACTGGGCAGGTTCTGAGGAAGGACAGTAAGAGCGTGTGTGGGGAATCGGAGTTGAGCAGCTCAGTATATGAAATCCAAGATGCTCTGAGGATGGTACAGTTTTATGTTCTCAAAGCAATGCATGCTATGGTAATAACATAGCCGTTTGTACTTTACCTATAGCAAGAAACACAGGGGAACTCAACAACTTCATTGTGCCCTTTACTGGAATTTACCAGAGATCATCTGCAGTGAATTATGTTATTCTGTCATATTTCAGAATATGTTGTCCTTGTTGAGTGAAGAGAGCACAGGATAAATGGAACATGTATGGCTGACAATAAGACAAAATCAGTGACCCCAAACTGGACGATCTATAGCTTCCTACAGCTGCTGGAACAAACTACCACAGAGGTCATGACTTGGACAACACAGATTTATTATTTTATAGTTCTGGAAGCTGAAGTGCAAAATGGTTCTTACTGGATGAAAATCAAGGTGCTGGCAGGGCTCTGTTCCTTCTGGAGGCTCTAAGGGGGTGAACTGGCTTGAATGATGTCCCCCCCAGAATGCATGTCTGCCCGGAATCTCAGAAGGTGACCGTGTTTTGGAAATAGGGTCTTTATAGATGTGATCAGTGAAATTAAGATGAGGTTATATTGAATTGGGGGGGGGGGCATAAAGCAACATTTGATGGTCTTACAAGAGAATTAATCTAATAGAGAGACACAGGAGAGCACTGTGTGAGGAAGGATGTAGAGAGGATGGAGGGATGCATCTACGTGCCTAGGGATGTCAAGGATTGCCAGCAAGCACCAAAAGCTGAAAAAGGCAAGAAAGGGTCCTTCCCTAGAGCATGGGGAGGGCATGGCCCTGCCAAGACCTTGAATGTGGGCTCCCAGCCTCCAGAACCAGGAGACAATAATTTACTACTCTTTTAAGCTACACACGTTCGTGGTTATTTGTTATGACGGCCCTGGGAGATTAATACAGGGAGAATCTGTCCCTTGTCTTTTCCAGCTTCTAGAAGCTGCCTGCATCCCTTGTTTCCTGGTACCATCCTCCATCTTCAGAATCAGCCATGGTGGGGTGAATCCTAACACTGCATCTCTGCGACCTTCTTCTGTCACCATATCTATCTCCGACTAGAGCCAGGAAAGGGTCTCTGATTTTAAGAACTTATGTTTTGACTGAGCCTTCTGCGATAACCCAGGATAATTGCCCCATCTCAAGGTCGATGACCTCAATCACACCTACAAAGTCTCTTTGACCACTTAGGCGACAGGCTCACAGGTTCCAGGGCTGAGGGCCTGGGCATCTTTGCAGGGGAGTGGGGCATTATTCTACCTGCCAAAGATGGGCTGGCAGAAAAGAATACCTTGAATAAAAGACAAAAGTGTGAGCAATGTAACTTAAGAAAGTCTAAGAAAAAAGTCAACAGCTATTGAATACTCATTACATTCAAAGAGGAGTTCTGGGGAGAAGGAGAAGGGAAAGAAAAGTTGAATAAGGCAAGTCTTCCTTTACGAAATCATATTCTAGTGGAGTAAATAATACAAATGCATCTTACCATAGCACCCAAGTCATTTACTATGTGACTCCAAAAGGAAGCACAGGAGACTTTCTGAAATTTCACATGGCTCCTTTATTAGAGTCTGTGAAATATTTCCCAGCCATGAAATAGGATGCCAGGCAACCAGGGGTTCTGTGATGAACCAGCCAGAGGTCTGTCGGGGAGCAGGGCAGAGCGAAGCTCATACCAGGGACGGTCTCCCCAAGAAGACATTTGAACTGGTTCTTGAGTCATGTGCGTGGTGTAAGCAAGAGGGAGAATGAGACTCCAAACAGCCAGAACAGTGTGAGCAAGGGAACCGAGCCATGAAAGTTCAATGAACATTGAGAAGAGCAAGTGGAATTTTTTAGACAGTATCCAGCCTGAGAACATGAGGGTGAAGTTCAATTTGCTTTGCTCACCGATGGCTGCCGAGCGCTGAAGACAGCTCTTCTAGACGTTTTTCTCTTTGCCTTTCTCTTATTTACTGTTGAGTAGCACACATGATGGCAGACTGTACAACATTAGTTTTCAAAGCCAAATCCAGCATTCTTTCCTCTTAAGATTGTTTTTTCATGTGTTTAAAATAAGAGTTTAGAGACTAATACTAAAATGACTTAGGTATCACTGATGATGTTTAAACAAGTACATTTCCTGTACTTCTGAGTCTTTAGTTTGTGAGCCGTCTGACAAGTGTAGGGGAGCAAAGCTTGTTCACCCCGCCAACCCCTGGCAAACATGTCTCTTTGGCATGAGGATTATTTTAGGCTGATTATTTTTAAGAAACAGAAGATTCAGGAAGTCTCTCTTTTTTACTTCCCTCTTGCTACCTTAAGAATTTAATAAAGGGAGTGCTCCCCAAACAGAGCTATCACTAGAGATGCCTGTAAAGAATATGGGTAAATGTGGTTGGGAAACTCAGCAGGGCCTAGAGGTAAGGGTTAGTCTTACCTAACTGTCTCCTCCTGGCCCAGCAAACATGTTTACCAAACCCTCAGGAGGCAACATTTCTGGAAGAAATGTAATATTAACAGTTCTGGATTACCTTTTGAGTAGAAGATGTCCCGGGACTTAATCCCCTGAAGCTCCTAGTGAGGCTAGCTGTACTGGAAGGTTTCTGAGGCCAGTCAGGTGTACGGGAGGGGCTTCAGATCAGTGGTACCCAGATCGTGCGTGGAGAGAGGATTGGTGGGTGGTATTTGGGTTGCATATTTGCTATACTGTACATGTCCTTTACTTTGCCAGCCATTTTTAAACTTCAAAGTGTATCTGTTCTGTGACTGATGTTCTAAAAACCTTTCATAATTACCTAAATTAATAAGAAATAAAATGTTTATTTTATTCAAAGGTAACCCTCTCTCATCTCACATGTACATTCTTTTTGTCGAAGAGAAAGACAGTTTCCTCTGCCCTTCTAGGTTTTCCTGGCTGGTCTAAGAATTAAACTGACATGAGATAGATTAACAGGAGAAAATCAAACAAAAATTTAATAACAAGTATACATGGGAGAGACCCAGGGGAGCTGAGCAACTTGCCAAAATGGCTGAAACCCTCACCTTAGATACTATATTCAGCTAAAGACCCAAAAGGAAATCTGGGGTAATGGTTTGGGACCTCAAAGGGGAGGAAGGCAATTGACGGGGATGGAAAAGCAAACGTTTTAGATTTCTTCCAGATGGAATGAAATGGACACTCCAAGTCCCCTCCAAGTAGGAACCAGATAAGTTGTCTTAAGATTTAGGCTCCGCAAATATCATTCAATCTGTGTGCTGTTTTCTTTAGGCACTTTGCTAATACTGAAGTATTATTCAAAGTTTAATGATATTGGATAAGTTTTAAATGTCATCTAATTATTATGTAAATTTGAAGCGAACACAATCAATGTAATAAAATCAAATATCTCATAGGTTATGATTCTATATCCCTCTGGGAGGTATTTCTGAGAGTTAATTCTGGAACCGGAAAATGATCTCCCTGAAATCCACCACACCAGCTCTAAGTGGGGCACTGAGCCCTGTCCTTGAAAGTGTGGTTGTTCCGACCACTCTGTGTGGCTTTTATTTTGACACCTACACGTCAGAAGGCAGAGAGCAGAGCCTCATCATATAAGCAGCCAATGTATTCACAGGCATTAAGAATACAAACTACTAGGGCTTCCTTGGTGGCGCAGTGGTTGAGAGTCCACCTGCTGATGCAGGGGACGCAGGTTCATGCCCCGGTCCGGGAAGATCCCACATGTCACGGAGCGGCTGGGCCCGTGAGCCATAGCAGCTGAGCCTGCGCATCCAGAGCCTGTGCTCCGCAACGGGAGAGGCCGCAACAGTGAGAGGCCCGCATACGGAAAAAAAAAAAAAAAAAAAAAGAATACAAACTACTATACATAAAATAGATAAGCAAAGGGATTTACCCTACAGCACAGGGAAGTCTTTTCAATATCTGGTAATAACCTATAATGGAACACAATCTGGAAAAAAATATACATATAAAACAATTCAACATATGGGAATACAAACGAACATAAAAACCAACATAAAATGGATCAAAAGATTAATTAAAAAAAAAAAAAAGACAGGAGTGTGTTCTGTGCTAGGTTGTTTCACCCATTGTGAAAGATCATAGACTTCCCAGGCTGTCAGGGTGTGATGTGTGGTGTGCAGTCCAGCGGTAGATTTCTAGGAAACACTCATAAGGTCCTTGGGTCTTCCAGGCCTCGAGACAGTGGAGAGGAGAGTCAGAGGGGCTCGGGTAGAGAGACCGGACCTTCTGCCATGTGTCCCAGGTGTGCCACTGCTCTCAGCTGGCAGCGCACACCCTCCCTGGGCAATGTCCCCAAGACCAGAGGAATCAGGGTGAGTGGGTAAGTAGGCCCTGTCTCTCATTTGTCTGTCCTTTTAGCGTGGCCCCTGGCATGATGACTGTATCTCTTTCCCATGTCTTAACACTCAGGACGTTTAGGGTCTCCCCCGCCCGGTTGGACCCTGCCACCAAGAACATGACTAGATCGTGTTGCCTCGCTTGGCCCCCGTCCTATCAGCCTGTCGTTCTCATCCCGTGTGTCTATCCTCTTTGCTGTCCTCATCTGATGGTATGCCCGGTCCACCCGTGGTGACAGAAAGAACATGCTGCAGGTTGTCCCCAAGCTGGTACAAATTCCAGATGGGGTGCAGCATCTTCAGCACCTGAGTGACTACCCCAGCTTTTCTGGGTTTGATGTGTCTTTGAATCATTGAAAGACGGGGGCTGTGAGCACTGGTCAGACTTTCATCCCCTGAGCACCTGGGAGGCGAGCTCTGATGACACACAGCCCTGACCTTGCACCTGTCTGTGCTGTGTTATGATTGACTATGGAAAACAAGGATGACCCCAGTCAGGGGAGCGCAGAGGATGCTGGAGCTGGCCAAGCAGTGTGACATCAAACCTACCACCCCCTTTTGACAAACCAGGAGAGGTTTCCCTCTCTGCCGGACCCAGGACAGATGTTTTAGGCCTGCCCCACTTGCAGGGCCTATGGCTGCTGGCACGTCACACCCCTCTTCAGGGGTGGGCCCTGCAGCTGTGCGGCTGCCACAAAGCAAGAAGGGTCCAGTGTTGTGTGTATGTGGGGTTGCCTAAGGAATGGGGGCGTCTACTGATTTAAATGATATTCACTTCTGAAAAATATCTTCATAGCAACGTTTGGACTAGTGTTTGCCCAAACAATTGGACACCACATTCTAGCCTAGCCAACACATAAAATTAACCCTCATAGATTCTGCCAACGTGAGCTGAATCTGTGCTTGCACCCAACCGCCCACCGCAGCTGCCACTGAAGTCAGGGCTGCAGTGGGGGAGAAGCCATAGGAAGAGGTGTGAGGGGCATCTGGTGGGCAGGGCTCCACCCCGCCCACTTCAGCTGCGGCTGCCTTCTTTCACAGGCTTCCTACACTGGGACTTCGTAAAAGACTGTGGGTAGGTGGGTAAAATGGTTGGGGTACATAGAAGAAAAAAAATGATGAAATAAAAAAAACTGTACCTTGGATCACTGCCTTTCAAGTATGAGCCTTCAGTAAATCAGATTTCCCTGTGTGCCCAGATGTGTCTGCATATTTCAAGTCACTTGCTAAAATATATCCTACTTGTCTCTCTCCAGCATGTACACACACACAAGCACACATGAATACAAACCCATAGGGAATCTGATGATAGAACTTGTCACTCCTGGGAATTCAGAGTCTGGTTCAGGTCTCCAGTCCCAGCCTTGTCATTTCTAACTTGCTGGTTCTGACCCAGTTGTGCTCTAACAACGAGATGTAACAGCTGCTTCTTGGGGCCTGGGACCTGCACGGATGGTGAATTTCTTACAAAGGTGGCCGGGCTGCTGCCCTGTGTACACTTAAGATTATTTAATAGGCCTGCTTAGAAGATAGAACTTTCAGATTTCCTTATGTCTATGTGGCTGTTTGAGGGCTTTGTTGAAAATCAACCATTCTCTTTCACTTCCGTTACTCATTTCCTACCAAATGCCTACGGAGTATGGATCAGCTGTTCTTGAGCTACAGTCTACAGAACAGCAACAGGCTCTAAACACGTCAACTCTTCTGGACGCAAAGAACAGAGCTCCCGTTATCCCATTTGGAGCCACGCGTTTACAAACGTAGATGGCTTTGTCGAGATCATTGTTTGAAAGTTCATGATCTCGTCTAGACTCATTCATTATCAGATTTCTGTTTAGGTAAAAATGTACATACACATTTTAAAATATATTAAAATGGGACCCACATCCAGTAACCTTGGACAAGTCATGCAAGTTATTGGCTCCAAATTTTCCTCTGTGATATAGGAAGAAGGAGGAGAATTAAATCATCATTAAGGATGGCTCCCTTCCCCACCATCAGGCACAGCAACCTTTAATACCAAGAAGCACCCGCCTGGGAAATATGAATAAGAATGATCCCTGGAAATTGTTGCCTCATGATAGATTTTACTTGTGATTAAGTTTACCAAGAAACTTGTTATAATTTTAATATACAGAAATATAATAGGTACTCAGTATTTCATTACTTTGGTATATGGACAGTATATATGCTGCAAAAGAGACATATCCCCCCAATTTAGAGACAAAGTTGGTAAACATTGCTCTCTGAGCTATGATAAAAAAATCATTATAAAATAATGAGTCAGTTACCTGAGAAATTAGTCTCCAATGTGAAAGGTTGATAAATGATAAATTGACCTCTGAGGAGATTCCTACACTTCTCAAAGTTATACCAAAGACACTTAGGGGTCTTCATCAATTTGGAAAGTGTCCTCAGAGAGACCCACAGGGAAGGTCAATAGATGGATAGAAGCTTTAATCCCATCTTGGGCATCACTTGTCTGGTTCCAAAGTGATTTTATACCAAATAGTCACCACTTAATGGCGCTCAGACACAAGATGGCAGGGAATGGGACCATGGCCTGTGTACAGCCTCTGCTCATGGACAAACCCTGGGTCCCCAGGACCCTGATGCCAGGGAGGTGAAGCTGCTTCTGATGCAGGTATACATCTACCTCCGTATGGTTCCAGAAGCGTCTCGACAAGGATAAGGAGAAGAGGCAACATTCTGGAACCTTCTATGTGCCCAGACCTGCCCCAAACACTTGGCTTGTATCATCTCACGGGCTTTTCGCTCCAACTCTAGAACACAGCCTCCATCTAGTCCCTTGACACACAGGAGGAGGGTCAGGGCAAGTGACTTGCCTGAGGCCACAAGCAGGTCAGTGGAGAAAAAGAATTGGAACGCAGGTGGGCACCCTCTGTCAGGAAGCTACTCAAAGTGGGCAGCAGCCTCAGCATCGTGAGGGGGCTTGTTATGAATCTACATTCTCAAGGGCACCAGGGCTGGGGGCCAGGGTGATGTGCTTGTGTGCTAGGCTTTGACAAGGGCTGCCACGCTGCCCTCTTGGGTAGAATTCTTATCCTGTGGCTGCCTTCCCCTCCCAGCTTCAGACCCAGAGGAGCTGGAACATATTGCTCTCTCCTCGTGCCTTGTTGAGACTGTGCAGTGATTCTTTCACGTATTTCTTTGCAACATGCTAGTTCCCACTGTGATAGAGACACGGGCCTCAGATGTTTCCTTGGGAATCCCTTTTGTGGTCTATTTCACAGAGTTAATGTCAGGATTAACACTAACCTGAAGGACTTGGAGTCTCGAAGAGGCACGTATGTTTAAAGCTTTGAGATTTAATGGTTTAAGTGAAAATTTTTAGCAGCATGTAAGTGTGATGGAAGAGTGAATAGGATGCCCTGTTTTATATTTTCCAGATATAAAACCAGACGGGCTCGATGTTTCCAGGAAGAATAACCTGCACAGAAGTCCAGTAGTGTCAACACTCCCATCGCAGAAAACAGAAAACCTCCTTCATATGTGTGTACACCCAGACCCAATGGCAAACTCAACAGAATTCATTAATGTTAACATGGAGAGCTACACAATGCCCAGGACTTTGTAATCCACAAATACGGTGGACATCTAAGTGGTCCATTCTATTAGGCTTTTTTGATATCGAAAGTGACAGGCTTATAAATAAAATATTATTGGGTATGCCAGCAGTCGTGGTGATTCTTGGAGATACTGCTGTATCCATACACTGAGCTACCTGATGCCAAGAAACACCTTGTCTGCTACTATTTTGCTTCTAAGGTGTAAGTGACAATATTATTTTGGAGTGAAGGGACTAGGACAGCATCTCCTGGGATCCACAAAGATACAGTGCAGATCTGGGAGCGGAAATTATCCATGAGTTAGTAGGTTTGCAATATGTTTGCCAAAATCATTTTTTGTTTATAATTCATATTGCTGCTATATTAGTCTGCATAAAATAACATGGCAAATCAGTCTTCAGATTTCCCTGGATACCCCAGAGTGTTAACAGCAATTATTTATGTTACGGAGACTACCGTTTATAAATGGCATGGATTTCTTCTCTTTAGGGCTAAAGGGCATCATAAATCAAGATTATGGAAGTTAAATTTAAACACTGAATCTTTTCTTTTCAATAGAGGAGGATATTGATTGAATTAAACAATGACTTTGCTCAATGCTATCATCACTCCTCTTTGCCCTGAATACATGACATTTTCCAAAGAAACTGAGTCTTCAGATTTAGAGAATACCTGTGAAGCACAAAAAGGCACAGGGATTTCAAATTACTTGATTGACTTCATCAGAAAATATCCTGACATCTCAAAAACTCAAGACAAAAAAATGTGCAAAAATGCACAAGTAATCTTTTTTACTACATGGGTTAGAGAATCACTTTTTCTAATCTCCACTTTAAACTGTGGAGATGGATGAAATATCTATATAGAGAAGCTCACTTTGGTGGTAGGGGGGTAAATTTAGCAGTATGCCTAATTTGTTCACAAAAAAATAAAAATGACAAGCTTCTGATTGGTAGCTTGATCGATTTAAACTATTATAGATTCAGGAAGAGGATAGAGTCTGTTCAGTATTCTAAATATCTGAAACAGGGTCACTCTTATGGAGGTCTGGGTCTCCAGACTTTGCCTGCACAGGACCTTTGAAGCTATAATATCTGAGACAGGCAGCTCTTCTCTTCCCAGCCGGGAGGAGGTGACCCAAGGGAAGTCGCCTCAGTGGCTATTTCTTCTGCACCCGCAAGTTTGCTTAACTTAGCTTTGAGCAGAGGAAGAGAGTATTCTTGTCTGAGCTGGAAACTTCCGATGAAGCAGCTTTATGACTCTCTGTCTCAAATGGTAAAACTCAAGTGCTTTCAATAAATCAAGCCAAGACTGCCTGTGAACACAAAGGTCATAACTGGTGGATCCTTTAACAAGCAGAGCTCCCATCCTGCTCTAAAACCTCCCTCCTGCTCTCCCACTGAAGTGAAAACTTGCCAGCCTGGTGCTCATGGCCCACCCTGGTTTGGTTCCACCTGCCTTTCCGGTTTCCCACTGAGGAAGCAAAATCAATCCTTCTTCCTGCTGCCATTGTAAATGCATAGACATATGGCATCTTACATTTAGGAAATGAAATTTTAAGAAACACACCCTTGGAAAAAACACAGGGTCATCTGTCTAGTTCCAGTTCCCAGAGGAGACGAAAACATGAGCGCTTCCTTCGGTAGCTGAGTCTCCAGTGACAACCTTGTGAAACCTGACCTCATCGGCAACAGCGATACAGAGATATGTCGTGACCTTCACGGACACAGGCAGGTGAGGAAACAGCTGTTTTTCCACCATGAAAAAATGAACTGTGGGCTTGCTAACCTGGACAGTTCTGTGTGTGTTTCCCTTCTATTCTGTGTCTGTCACGTCTCTTATTATTATTACCGAATGAGCAAAAGTGGCATGACTGGGATTATGGTCTGATCATCTGATAGTTTCTGTTGGGTATCAAATGATACAGCATTTGTGTTTGTGTGTGTGTGCATGTGTGCATACATGCATGTGTGCATTTGGCTTTTTGGCCAGTTGGTCTTGGACATCTGATATCTCCGGCATTTGAGACAAGCATCTGCTTGCCACTAGGTCGCAAGATGTTATTTTTGCACAGATGATGTCATTTATGTCACTCTCCACATCACTGATGTACCTTGTCCTCTGACAATTGATAGAATCTCTATGCTGTTTGTCTTTCTAGCATGCTACCATGATGTCCAGTCACTTAAAAAAAAAAAAAAATTATTCCCTCTGGAATGAAGGAAGTCCCATGAGTTCTGCAACTGTTATGAACTAGTGACCTTGTAGTTCTGCAGGGTTTTTTTTTTTTTTTATTGTTGTTTTGACCTATGACTAGAGTGACACAACTTAGGCTTCTAATTTTTTTGATCGTCTAAGTGAAAAACAAAGATTTTAAAAAGTCCCTGTTGGTCCTTTATTAAAATAATGTGTTTACAGCTGTAACACAGTCTATTTCTTTGGACAGCTGGTATATGTACTTTCTCTCATTTCCCCCAACTCCACACACACACATACACACACCATTTTAGGGAAACTGGTCATGAGAATCTGCCATTTTGTGCACACTCTAAGGATACATACTTCAGAAAAGCATATTTATCAGCAAAGGTGAGGAGATGCGGAGCTAGGAGGAAGCACTTTTGCCGCTGGTTTTTATGTGGTTTGGAGAACAAAGAAGAGACCCTGAGGAGAGTTTTCCTTCATGTGTTAACACCCATGGGCTGCCCGGCAATGTGGGTGGAATGGGAAGCTGGCTTTTGGCATGTCTGGAATGTACTGACTTCCTGAGAAATCCAGAGAAGTGATGTCTCTCTCCTCCATCAAAAGAACACAGGGGAGGGCTTCCCTGGTGGCGCAGTGGTTGAGAGTCCGCCTGCTGATGAAGGGAACTGCCCTGCAGTCTGGGTTCGTGCCCCGGTGCGGGAAGATCCCACATGACGCGGAGCGGCTGGGCCCGTGAGCCATGGCCTCTGAGCCTGCGCGTCCGGAGCCTGTGCTCCGCAACGGGAGGGGCCACAAACAGTGAGAGACCCGCATACCGCAAAAAAAAAAAAAATTGTCATGAAGAACCTAGGGGTAAGACAAGAATAAAGACACAGACCTACTAGAGAATGGACTTGAGGATATGGGGAAGGGGAAGGGTAAGCTGTGACAAATTGAGAGAGTGGCATGGACATATATACACTACCAAACGTAAAATAGATAGCTAGTGGGAAGCAGCCACATAGCACAGGGAGATCAGCTCAGTGCTTTGTGACCACCTAGAGGGGTGGGATAGGGAGGGTGGGAGGGAGAGAGACGCAAGAGGGAAGAGATATGGGAACATATGTATATGTATAACTGATTCACTTTGTTATAAAGCAGAAACTAACACACCATTGTAAAGCAATTATACTCCAATAAAGATGTAAAAAAAATCAAATAAAAAAGAACACAGGGGAGTCTCATGACAGCACCCATGCGTGCAGGTTATTCTGTGGAGAATGACAAGGCTGACAAGAAGTGAATAGACTCAATTTGCACCGTAAAGTTTTTTTGTGTGTGATTCAGGCAGGTACCTTATATTTTTTTAAATTTTTACTTTATACTGGAGTATAGTTGATCAACAATGTTGTGTTAGTTTCTGGTGTGCAGCAAAGTGATTCAGTTATATATATACATGTACCTATTCTTTTTCAAATTCTTTTCCCATATACGTTATTACAGAATGTTGAGCAGCGTTCCATGTGCTGTACAGTAGGTCTTTGTTGGTTATCTATTTTAAATATAGCAGTGAGTACATGTCAATCCCAAACTCCCAATCTATCCGTCCCCTCCACCTTCAACCCTGGTAACCATAAGTTCGTTCTCTAAGTCTGTGGGTCTGAACCCTGAACTTAAACCACAGTCTAGCTAGGCAAGGGGGGAAAATGTTCCACCATGACACATTCCTCTATGAATTCCTCCTGAGTTCCATAGCCCGCCCAAGAGCTGACTGGATTTCTTGACTGAATTTCTGTGAGATATATTTCTGAGCAAACACACTGATATTTTCTCTTAGCTTCAGAAAAAAAAGATTTGGACTACAAAGTTTCTTAATTTCAACAGAGCTTTTGTTCTGATTAGTTTAGATATACTTCTAAGTATTTATATAAATTTAAGTGACTTCAAGAAATTCCAGAAATTAAAAAGAAAAATCTGAACTTCAAATGATTCAAAACTGTCAACTTTTGAATTTTAGATATTTACTCAAATCAGAAGAAAACAATACTTAGCCATGAGCTCAATTAATGGTCTTGCTGAATAAATTGCAAGATGATAAAGTAAAAAAAAAAAAAAAGAAATTAGAAAGGCAAATTTATAACATGGAAAAATAGCTGAGAAAATTATCATTAGACGGGTTTGATAATTTCAGTTTAAAATTTTTTTATATCTTTCCTCCTATTTGAAAAGAGCATAAAACATAATATTGCTAACATATCCTAGGTTATGCAAGATTTAGATTTATTTCTCTTTAAAATTCCAATTGATTTGTATTGCCAAATATCTTAGACTTTTAAAATAAATCAATCGTGATCTTTCTGCCTGTAAAATATTTCAAATTATATGTGAAAATTGTGTTAAAGTAAATTGAACTGTAATAACTGATATCTTTTAAAGAAAATGTGTGAACTACTCAGCATGTTGAAAGATAATAAGCTGGTGACTGTAAAGGGGATAGTTAGAGGAGACATTGGGTACATTTATGTTTGTTTATCAATGGCAAATCAGCATAATTTTGTTTTAAGACGTAAGTGACTGGTTGTGCTAGAGTGGAAAAGAAGGTAAGAAAAGACATATTTGAGAGTGTAAAGTAAGTGTTAAAAACATAAAGGCAAGTAAATTTTGGTTTATATTACTTGCCAGTAGTAAATTTGAAAGTAGCAGTGAAACATTAAAATTTTGAAAGTATTTGCTCAATGTTAACGAGTATAATTATAGAAAGAGAAAAAGGCTTGTAAAAATTTGTCTGCAAATGATTGCATGAATGATATAAAATAAGAAAAACTGATATTTGTGTTTCCTTTCTGTTAAATGGCAAATTGACCTTTGAGTATGTATGTAATATACATTCTGTTCTTATTTGTATGGAAACACAAAAGACCTCGAATAGCCAAAGCAATCTTGAGAACGAAAAACGGAGCTGGAGGAATCAGGCTCCCTGACTTCAGACTATACTACAAAGCTACAGTAATCAAGAGAGTATGGTACTGACACAAAAACAGAAATATAGATCAATGGAACAGGATAGAAAGCCCAGAGATAAACCCATCCACATATGGTCACCTTATCTTTGATAAAGGAGGCAGAAATGTACAGTGGAGAAAGGACAGCCTCTTCAATAAGTGGTGATGGGAAAACTGGACAGCTACATATAAAAGAAAGAAACTAGAACACTCCCTAACACCATACACAAAAATAAGCTCAAAATGGATTAAAGACCTAAACGTAAGGTCAGAAACTATCAAACTCTTCGAGGAAAACATAGGCAGAACACTCTATGACATAAATCACAGCAAGATCCTTTTTGACCCACCTCCTAGAGAAATGGAAATAAAGACAAAAATAAACAAATAGGATGTAATGAAACTTAAAAGCTTTGGCACAGTGAAGGAAACCATAAACAAGACCAAAAGACAACCCTCAGAATGGGAGAAAATATTTTCAAATGAAGCAACTGACAAAGGGTTAATCTCCAAAATTTACAAGCAGCTCATGCAGCTCAATAACAAAAAAATCAAACAACCCAATCCAAAAATGGGCAAAGGACCTAAATAGACATTTCTCCAAAGAAGACATACAGACTGCCAACAAACACATGAAAGAATGCTCAACTTCATTAATCATTAGAGAAATGCAAATCAAACTACAATGAGGTATCATCTCACACCAGTCAGAATGGCTATCATCAAAAAATCTAGAAACAATAAATGCTGGATAGGGCGTGGAGAAAAGGGAACCCTCTTGCACTGTTGGTGGGAATGTAAATTGATACAGCCACTGTGGAGAACGGTATGGAGATTCCTTAGAAAACTACAAATAGAACTACCATATGACCCAGCAGTCCCACTACTGAGCATATACCCTGAGAAAACCATAATTTAAAAAGAGTCATGTACCAAAATGTTCATTGCAGCTCTATTTACAATAGCCCAGAGATGGAAACAATCTAAGTGTCCATCATCGGATGAATGGATAAAGAAGTTGTGGCACATATATACAATGGAATATTACTCAGCCATAAAAAGAAATGAAATCGAGCTATTTGTAATGAGGTGCATAGACCTAGAGTCTGTCATACAGAGTGAAGTAAGTCAGAAAGAAGAAGACAAATATCGTATGCTAATGTATATATGGAATTTAAGGAAAAAAATGTCATGAAGAACCTAGGGGTAAGACAGGAATAAAGACACAGACCTACTAGAGAATGGACTTGAGGTTATGGGGAAGGGGAGTGGTAAGCTGTGACAAAGCGAGAGAGAGGCATGGACATATATACACTACCAAACGTAAGGTAGATAGCTAGTGAGAAGCAGCCACATAGCACAGGGAGATCAGCTCACTGCTTTGTGACTGCCTGGACAGGTGGGATAGGGAGGGTGGGAGGGAGAGGCACACAAGAGGGAAGAGATATGGGAATATATGTATATGTATAACTGATTCACTTTGTTATAAAGCAGAAACTAACACACCATTGTAAAGCAATTATACTCCAATAAAGATTTAAAAAAAGAAATCAAAAAAAAAGAAAAAGAAACAGTGAAAAGTTATGCTGTGTCATGGTAACAAAGTTCCTTATTATCACGTAATTATGGTGTTAACTTTTATGCTTTCTGTTATGCTCCTGAGCTGTCTTTGAAGAAAACTTTTTTTCTTTTTTTTAAGCTAAAATTCCTGATAGTAACAGTTACCTGCTGCAGTGTTTTGTTTTTCTTCATTCTAGACTGCAACTTTAATTATTTCTTGTCGTTAAGTATTTATGACTTATGTTTATTTATTGTCTTCTGTTCCAAATTTACATCCCAACCTCAGAATGATAAAACTTTTCAGATGTCTTTTTTACTTTAACTATCTTAAGGGCTTTCATCATGGTAGCTGAGTCTCAATAAAGATCGACTCTCTTTGTAAAAGGAAGAATACTGGAAATAACTGAGTTGGCTTGCCATACTCCTATGTTTTAATTAGCTCCACTAGTTGGAGCTCTATAGTTTATTGAACCAACACTAAGAGAATAGGCACATCATAAAGTGAAACTGTCTCTCTGGGTTAATTAGAATAAATAAAAAGTCACTAACTTGAGGATATTCCAGTCTTGGGTTTTACAGTTTGAATGCTCACATACACTTGTCACTTGTGATCGGTCAGCCTGCAGGGCTGATGGGATCAATGAAAATATTCTGGAGCTGTGTCAGTGTCCTCACCGACCTCCATAGATCCGCCACCTTAGATTAGCCTTTGATTTGATCTTATCACTTGATTACGTATGTCCTTCTGAAGAGGCCCGGCTCTCCCCCTTTCGATATGGCTGCTGTAATCGGTTTACCAGAGCTGTTTCACCTCGCTGAGCCCTGTCATTTGCTGTTTTCTCAGCTCCCTTACACTTGCCTCAAGGCCTCGCTATATGTGACAAACAGACCTTGAATCTTCTTGGAAATGGCAAAAAACTGCAGTAAATGACTACAGTCTGAGGAGCTCCTGCCCATCCCTATTATAGCAACTCTCGTCAAGGACTCAGAATTCTCCACGAAGCTGGCAGTGTCCCAAGGAACACACCCTGCATGTCATCAGGTCCTGTCCAGGGACTGAGCGAGGGCTCCCAGGACTCTTATTCCAGAAACACGACTTGGTGAAAGTCATCTGTTCAACACAAAATCATCAAAAAAATTTACAGCAGATACAATGGACTAAAAGAGTGGATTTAATCATAGTTAAACTTCTGGGGTTTTTTTTAACCTATAATGGAAAAGAATCTGAAAAAGAATATATATATATATATATATATATGTAACTGAATCACTTTGCTGTACACTTGAAGCTAATACAACATTGTAAATCAACTCTACTCCAATAAAAATTGTTTGTTTTGAACTAAACTTCTGTTTTCAATGAGCATATGAAAGCGTTCATCTCTTTTTCATCTACGTCTCTCAGTTAAACAGCCAATAGTTCTACAAAGTGAAATGAAACTAATCCCTGAGGCTTGAGAAAGAAGAAAAAGTCTTGTGAAAGTTCTTATATAGATAAAAGCTAATAAATGGTTAGCACACAAGTATAGCAACTCTAATAGAAAGTATTTACATACATTAATTGTGTCTACAAACCTTTAAAAAAATGGTGCCAATGGTTAAATATAATGTAAACCATTTTACTAAATCTTTTTACTTTTCCTTTATTTACTTTTGCTTTATTCTTTCCAAAAGAATATAATTTTAACAATGACCATGACAGAAACCCTATGTCATTAGTTATGACAAGCCTAAAAATACAGAACTGGGACTCCTCCTCAGGTGTGGAAAGATGCCAGAGAAGACTTCCCAGAAATGCTGGCTGGTACCTGCTCTATGGCCCATAGAAGCCTGGTGCTATGATATTATCACTTCCTGGCAAGGTGGGAAGATTGAAAAATTTTGTAATCTCAGAGAAAAATGTGCCCTTATTCTTAAAGGTATTAAAGAAAAAAACCTAACAGTGGTGGATTAGATGCTTCTTCATGTCTGACCTGATAGATTAACCGATAAGTGCAATAAAATAATTCTGACAAATAACTACAATTCTAGGGTTTACAAAGTCTCATCAAAGAAGTTAATTCTTAATCTTAATGGTATATAGCTTTAGCTTTTTAAACCATACAGTAAGGCTGTATTTATATACTAAGAAACATCTTCTGTAACAAGTAAATAAAGGTAGTGAGTAAAACAAACCATAAAACTAACCGTACACAATCAGAAAATCACAAAACGGTGTGGTCAAATCTCTAGTAAAGGCTCTAGTAGACTGCACTGTGCCCCCAGCTCTGCATCCACACCCTCCCTCCATGGTCTCTTCACAGATAACCTGTATTTCCCTGCCCCTTCGCTTTGGACTTGGCCGTGTGCTTTGCTTTGCCTGATGGTATATCAGCAGGAGTGACAGTGTTCCAGTTCTAAGCCATAGGAGGTCTCACACATCTCACTCAGCATCTCAAGTCTCTGCTGTTGCCACGAGAACACTTTCTCATGAGTGGCTGCTGGCCTTCCAGCCTTTGCTTCAGAGTAAGATATGTGAGTGGACCTGGACCACAGACGTGATGTAGGAAGCAGAGTCATCCCCACCAAGCCCAGTGTAGATGCACAAAACCCTTGAAGGTCCACAGACGTGGGAGCAAAGACAGATAACTCCTGTTCTAAAGCCCTGGTTTTGGGGGTGGTTGTTATGCAGCAATGAGTAACAGATACAGGGGTGGATAACTGACCACAAGATGAGGCTGTGGCACTGAGTGGCTCTCTGTCCTGCCATCACTGTCTGTGACCTGTCACAACACATCCCACATTCAGAGATAATAACATCTTGCACCCTGAAATAAAAGAAAAATAACAGGTTCACTCTGTATAACACTAGTCTATCTAATAAACAATACTTTGAGGCTTTCTTATAAGTTACTGCCTCCTTAGTGGAAACAATTTTATCACTGAATATTGTATTACCAATGTCTGAAGATATACCATAACTATGAGAATGTGGAAATCATAGGAGAAAATTGCCGTTTATCCACCATGATCAGACTGAATTGATAATCTTGGTAGTTTTGATTTTTAAAAAATTTAAATACCTGGGTTTTAAAAATTTTTAATGAGACGTCCGTCTGTAGACCAGACTCTCTTGTACCTCTTTGTGAACAAGTTATTTTCTTTTCTTTGTCTCTGACTGTCCCTTCATGAAGAAGATCTCCCATGGCCTCCATTAGCTCCCTTTTCCTTTTACACCCTAATCTCCCTTCTGGGAATTTCCATAGTACTACACACCTCTCTTACAGCATGCATCATTATTGTCCTGTATCTGTTTGTGTTTCGAACACTGGTGTGAAAATGTCCCCAGCTCATAATAGGTGCTCAGTGATGTCAAATTGCTTGCATGAGCAAATCTGGGGCACGCTCTTTCTTAGGGACCTCTAACAAGATTGTAGGCAGAACAATATCATAAGAAGATGTTTATCTTATGTGCAAAAGTGAAAGAATAATGTGTGGCCAGAAGCTTAGACTCTGAACTCAGATCATCTGGGGCTGGATCCAATCAGGACAATGTCCTTCCTAGGAGACTTCAGTGGGCAAATGAGCTTCCATGAGGCACATTTTCTTCTTTTGTGAAAAGTTGTTACTAATAATGGTCATATGCATCAGTTCCAATAGTTAAGTTAAATCAATATGTAAAGTACCTGGCACCCACTAGGTCGTTTAATGAAAGTTTGCTAATACTGAGCAGTTCAGATTCCTGCTATTTGAACAAGTATGGTTCTCTCTGGCTCGAGGACCTGGCATCAAATGTTCGTAATTTTCATATGGGACCCTCATGCTCTTCCTCAATGATGTTCAGGAGACTGTTACGTTGCCCCTAATAAGGCATCCTGCAATTCTTCTTAAGAAACCACACTACTTTTTAAAAAAATGATGAGAACATCTCACTTTCAAAACAGGAAGTTCTGAAGTTTGGATATTTTGAGTTCTGTTTTTAATGTAATCTGAAATATTCAGAATGTAATCTGAAATATTCAGAAGCAGTAGCAGTAATATTGACATAATTTAACATGCCAGGTGTGCTCACAGGTAATTTGTCTGGAGAATTATTTCTTAGCGTCACGAACCTGATTCCATTTGCACTGAGTCTCCTGTGGATTCTGGTGGAAAGCAGCAAGAGCAGAGGCCAGGCACCTTATTCTGCAACATCTCACTTCCTTGGGGCACCACATGTCTGTCTAGGATGTCAGGCAGCTCCCCTGTCACCATGGTGTGTGTCACAGATTGAAGTCCACTCCTGTCTTTACTGCATGAAGCATTCCCAGAGGATGTACAGGCAAGCATTTTCATGGCAACCTTTTTAATTAGTAGAGCAGAAACACTCAAACTTATTCAAGTATTTGATCAAAGAAGATTAACATTCATACATTTAAAATAATTGTACATGAACTACAGAAGATTTTTATAGCATATTAGTATACTAGTATGAATAAAATGATTTCTAGATCTCTTTATTTTCAATGAGATTCACTACCAACATGAACAAAAATCTTAGTGTTGTCATGAAATTGTTAGGAGAAGCAAAAGCCAAAATGCTGACTTCATGGCTTCTAATACAGCCCAGGACAGTTATAAATGAAAACTAGCCAGCAAGATGTGCAGTAGCAGACAGAGTGTTGGTCTCACAGCCTGACCATCAATTGAAGGGCTGTGAGCAGGTCACCAAGATGAAGACTGAAGGAGATGACAACTGAGGCATCTCTGCAATGACAATCTACATAGTTCCAGACAGACACAACTAATTACAATGAGGGGTAATTTAATATGCTATAAAAATTGTAAAGCATTAAAGCCTAATAACCTCAGAATCTCTGGCAACAGACTTACTCAGATGGATGTAAGCAGAATCATTTCAGTAATAAGGTGCTTGAGGTCACCTCTAAATTTTAATATGAGCATTTATGTTCTACTGTCAGCCTGTGGGGATTCTTTTTCATGAGATGGGGGTGGGCCAAGATAAGTAGAAAGTGATAATTTAAAAAATCCATTGGTGGGGAGGGATAAATTGGAATATTGGGATTGACATATACACACTATCATATATAAAATAGATAACTCACAAGAACCTACTGCATAACACAGGGAACTCTACTCAATGCTCTGTAATGACCTATATGGGAAAAGAATCTAAAAAAAGAGTAGATGTATGTATGTGTAAAATTGATTCACTTTGCTCTATACCTGAAACTAACACAACATTGTAAATCAACTATTCTCCAATAATTTTTTTTTAAATCCATAAGGTAATCTAACCATTGTTTATGGAGTCAGTTGGTACTTGAGTATTTTCTTTCAGTTTAGGGCTTTCATTTTTTTGAGTGAATTTTTTCTAGTTCATTCTTCATGTAACAAGATCATGATGTAACTCTTCAGAGTAATTTTATATATTAAAGTATATTACTTTGAAGTAATATATAGCATTATACATTGGCAGGATCAAAAGCTCTCTTTGTCATTTCACAAAGTATCACTGAGCACAGGGACATGGTCATGTATTTGAGTGTCCCCAAGACCTAATAATAAAGGCTAAGAATTGGTGTCAATATAGAGGCCTTTGGAATATTCTCCATGTCCTCCAAAGCTACTGTGATTTTCAGTTACATTTGTTCTTCCATTCATTCATCCATTCAGCAGAAATGCATGAGCTCCTGGTATGTGCCAGGCACTGGCTTGTGGTTGTGAACATGGCAGACAGTATGCTTCACTCTACGTGGGCAGACAGGCACTGGAATGTGAACTTACACCACAGTTTGGCTGACCTGATCTTGGAGTACTCTACTGAGATTGGAAATTGTTTTATAAAATGTGAGAGAGAGAACCAGGAAAGGAGGACCATTCTGAAACAAGTCTGAAACAAAGCCATACCCTGCAAGGTACGCCTTTGAATTCTTTGCTCCATTTCTAACTTGTGATAAAGACTCTCTCCCCTGAGCCTGCTTCTTGGCTGGTCTTCAACCTTAGCCCCATCCTTGCTGTCCCTACCAGCCCAGTTTTAGGAAGAATCCTGCTGAGTCAGTTTAGAGAGAACCCTCACCCTTGGTATCTGGTCACCCTTTCTGCTTTCAGCAAGAATCCCACCACCCTTGGTGTCTCCTCTCAACCACTTTCTTTCACTGAACCCCTCACTCTGCTCATTGGCTTATAAATCCACAACTGTTATTTCTGTATTCAGAGTTGAGTCCAATCTCTCTCCCTGTCAATTGAAAAAACAAACAAACAAACAAACAGAAACAAAGAAGAGAAAAAGCACAGCATGAGAGTTTTGAGGTAAACTTTATTTGGGGCAAAATGAAGGCTGTAGCCCGGGAGACAGCCTCTCAGTAGCTCTGAGGAACTGCTCCTAAGAGGTGGGGTGGAGGTCTGTATACATGTGGTTTTGGTGAAGGGGGGCACGTGCAACCCAGCACACATTTGGCAGAAGGTTGCTGCTAGTCACAAGGAGCAGATGTGTACATTAATGATCTTAGTGCCTGTCTAGATATGAGAAGATGCAAGAAATCGGGCTTATAAAATCTCCTCCTGAAAATACCTAACTATCTGTAGGCCTGTTCTGCCAGTTTTCCCAGTGCACAGACTGCCTCATTCCTGACCTCTGTCCTGAGCTCCTTTCAGGGTGTGTTGAAGGTCAGTGACTGCAGTGGCCAGTGACTTCATTCTTGTAGAACCAGACGGTGAGCAACCATTTTTAGTTGGCATCCCCTAATGCAATAGCCTTGAATTAAGTCTTCCTTCCCATTTTCAGCACGTGTCAGAATAACTGTTTCTCTAACACTTGTCAACAAATTCAGGCCCTTTTTCATCTTTCCCAAATCTTAAATTAGCATAAAACTTCTGAAGAGCTTGGCTAATTTAAACTGATGGCTTGAGGACCCATCACAAATTACCAAATTGTGTGATTTGGACTGTCAGCTAACACAGTGGAATGAGATTTGCTTGAATCTATATTTGTCAGTGATGGGGAACAGCTGAGCGTTGACGTCCAGCCCTCACTAAGCTCTCCACTTCCAGTGCGTTGTTTGTTACAAGAGTTTTTAGGTTCCTATACATATATTAGCTCGTGTTTCTCCCCTTGAGGATTTAAAATCTGAGCATGAGATGGAAGCCAGAGCACAAAGCTGTCTCTCTGAGACCTTATCCTAATTCTCTTGGGATACTTTCAGACTATGTGGCTTTGTCACGTGGTACTGAGGTACGCTCCATTCGACGTAAACCCCACAGGGAACTACAGGTGTAGCAGGATATTGACAGAGCAAGAGAGCATCTCCTGTGAGGACCTGAGAAAACTCTGCTGAGTCAGTCCCTACAACCAGTTGAAGAATGGAGCCCACCTCCCCAGGGCTCACAATGCTCACACATGATGGGTGGATTCCAACCTAAGTGTCCCAGAGAGCCCGGCTGTGAGTACCACAGGACCTGGTGGTTGGAGGGCTGTTTTTTTTCCCAGGGCATCACAGCTCGTTTGGACCAGAACCTGGCTTGAAGGTCACAGGGAAGTACAGACAGGCCCTGCCCACAGCCACTGTCTAGGATTGACTCTGATGACTTCATCTGGAATAAGTCCTTGATGCTCCCTTCCCTACAATTTTCTCTTCTCCAGAACTTCCTTGTCTTCCTTTGGCATCTCACGTTTAGATGCACATCTGGTGCTTCAGCTCCAGAGCAGCAACTGTGCCAAGGATTTGGAGAGGTGAGGCCAGCAAAGGAGCAGAGAGACATTTCCTCCCTCTTCTTTGTTTCTGCTTTCTGCACACAGGAGACACTGGCTAATTGCATCTTTATTACCATTTCTCCCACATCAGGATCCCACAGTGTCATTTTTATTAGCTTAATTTAAGTCTTAATCATTCTGAATTAGAAAAAAAAAGATACTTTCTTTTATTAAGAAGATATTTTTTTCAATTAAAACCTGAAACTAGCCTTATAACAATCAGATTAAATGAAATGTATCTCGATGTGTTGCATGAAGAAACCAGCATTTTCTGTCTTTTAGGCACCACTATTAATAGACCTGTTTAAATGTACATTTTGCAGAGAAAATGGCACAAGATACTCAATGGAGACATTTAACTTTACCACATATTTTATTTAAAAAGTCCAGACCATAATATTTGAAATGCTTTTTAATATTATAAAGCTAATATTGGGTCATGTTTTCATTTTAGGGCTTAGCCTCTTTTATTATATTGATTGTATGAGAATTTAATATAAGCTAAGTACTTGTGGTAATTTTTTGATGACTTGAGGTAACACATATGATTGAGTTTTGAAATTGAACTGCCAGGAATTATCAGTGTTACCCAGTTACTAACAATTTCCAGGTTATAAGGGAATGCAAGACAAAGGCCGAGCAGGCAGAGGTCTGGGACCCAGCTTGGGTCACACTGTTCCAAGATTAATGCATATAAAGTCCAGACTAGAAAAGGGTGCATTTGGTTATGAAACATATCCATTTTATACTCAGATAGTTATATAACTTCCATGTGATTTTCCAAGGAGCCATGCCCCAGACATGCCCAGCTTCTAGGTTTGTTTTCTATCGGCTATCCTAGTCACCAGCTACATTCTGCTGAAAGCTATCCATAGATACAGACTCTCTAAGGACTCAAGTATCATTGATTTGTTTGTCAGTGTTCTATCAATGACTTATTTACAAGAGGGTTTGACTTTTTCACCCTCTATCTATCAATCTATCTATCTATCATCTACCTATCATCTATCCACCAATCTATCTATTGATCTATTTATCTCTCCTGTATGTAGTTATATCTCTATCTGCTTTTCTATCAATAGATTTAGAAAAACAAGGGATCGAGGAGAAGCCTTCAGAAGCCCATGTACTTGCTCAGGACTAATGAAAAGATCTTTCATTGGTATAAGTGTAAACCTTTTTTTTCTTTTAGTAAATAAAGCTTCTTGAGAGTAGCTACTTGGCCAAGAAGCCAGTGTTCCACTAGCGACACTTCCCACACTGAAGTCTCATTCTGGATTTGGGGGCATCTCCAAATCTTGCTCAGGGACCGTGTTCCAAATTCACATCCTCAACCTTAACATCTCTCCACAAACCTGGTCCCTCTCAGCTTAGAAGTTGTGTTTTTCCTTCCATTAAAAACTGTCTCCCATGGATCCTGCCTTGCCCTCTGCCTTTTGGGCTTTTCCATATCTTCCTGTCAAGGCTAAACCCCCTGGAGGAATTTTTGAGTATCTACTCTCTTTGTCCTTTTTACTTTAACCAACAAATTCCAATCTGGCTTCTGACCACAGCCTCCATCACACCATTGAAGAGACTATTGAAAGGACTTCCTATCATGATGGAAACATCCAACAGAGTCTAGGGGAATTTTTCATCTTTTTTCATCAGAGATGAGTAACCCTAGTGGCTACTCTCTCCATCCCAAGGATCTTCCTCCCTGTGTTCTGGAATGTTTCTGCTGTGCCCCTTCAGGCCCTCCCCAGGATGCACTACTGCCCTGCTAGATTCTATGGGTTGGGGTTTCCCAGGCCCCACAGACACTGACTCAGGGGTGACCTCAGCCCCTGCTGAGGATTGAACCATCATGGTTCCCAAATCTGTGCCTGTGGCCCTGACCTCTCCTGTGAGCTCCAGCCTTGACTTGCATGCAGCTCTGAGAAAGTCATCTGAAGACCCACCTACCCTTCAAGCACATCTCACAGTGACACTGTCACACACCAGACCTCCATCAATGCACCCCCTCTCTGGCCAGTTTCACAGAGTCACCCTCATTCCACACAGAATCTGTTTCCTTTGACCATTTCATCTCGGCCAGAATTTGAAGTCATCATTGATCTCTCCTCCACCTCATACTTTCCCAGATATACCCGCTCCTTGATTCAATTTCCTAAATAAGGATCAAGTCTATGTTTGCCTCTTTATCCACCTTTTAATGCATTATTTCAAGCCCTCAGCATATCTTTTGGACATTGGAAAACATTTGAAATATTTTTTTCCACTGGCCTCTTTCATTCAGATCTGATTCTTCTCCAATTCCTCTTTCATTCCATTACCAAAGTGAACTTTCTGAAATGCAAACAGATATTCCCAACTGGGTGTTGATAAATCATGGGAGAACCAGTAATTATAGAGCATAACATTGAACAAGAAGTTACCAGAGTTATTGGCAAATATGCAAATATTCACTGCTGACCTAGCAGAACACACAGACACACATGGCGTTCTTGAGGAAATACCTTTTCAAAAAGTAGTAAAGACACAGAAGCAAGACTGTTTAGTAAAGGTCTCTATGTGTTCATGGAAAGAATATATTTAATGGGCAAGGGCTGCCTTGCAAATCCTTGAGGTTAGGAATTTGCTACAGCTTTTCTTAAACCTTAAATAATATATTTCTGTGAACTTGGATTTGAGGGGAGCCCTGTGCTTCCTTAAAAGAATTTATCATGGGAGAGTAAGGTGATTTTTGCTTTCTTATAATATTTCTGAGGATTTCAAAATCTTTAAAAATAAACATATTTATCTTATAATTAGATAGGGAAATTAGATAGGGAAAATAAAAACAAAATGAATCAACACAAAATTTTAATAATAAACTATTTCCATCTTTCTTCTTGGTTCTCATGAGCAGCCACAGCTGGGAGAAGCCACTTGTTGGTTTCCGGAGAAGTTTGCTCTTAAGCAGGATTGAAGAGGAAGAAGTGCACCCCTACTGGCACCAGAATCTCTCCCCCTCCCCCTCCCCCTCCCCCTCCTCCTCCTCTTCTGGTCTGTTAAATCCACAAGGCCTCTCACATGAAGTGTGAGCTGCAGGACTGATGCTGTTTGCACAGCATTTGTCATGCCTGTGAGAAGATGAAACAGCGTTTAAGAGGAGGAATGTGCCTCTTTCTGTCTCAGCTGTAATAAACTTGGCCTTTATCTGCAGCTCAACGTTAGGGATGAGAGCTGCCTCGGGTGTAGGGATGTGTGTGTGTGTGTGTGTGTGTGTGCATGTGCATGTGTGTGGGTGTGTGTGTTTGTGTGAAGGAGATGCATGGAACTCCATGTAATACAAAGAGGAACAAAGACAGGGAAATGTGATCTTCTGGGTGATCTTAAAGGACTCCTTTATCAATGGAAAATGATTTTGATTTTGTGAAAATCTCAGGCTGCACCTGTGGAACCCATTCCCTCCCTTTTTACAGGCAGGTGACCTTCCACAGCTTAGCACAGCCCTGAACTATGCCTTGTGGACAGAATAGATTTTAGAGACACACAATATTGGAAGAGCAGTGGGGAAATAGTCTGTTTACTTACCTGGGAAATAATGGAATTCCTTGGGTGGGCTGGAAGCACACTTGTATTAAGTGGCTAAGAAGCTGGCCCAGGAGGATTGGACTGCACTCTTAAGGTGAGTTCTAGAGACGTGCAGTCATTGCCATGGGAAGGGGGCCTTTGTGCTGCACATTTTTCTTTGTGTCTTGTTTTATTTTACTCTGGGTGTGTGTGTCACTAGCCACACATCTCCCCAGCTGCCATGTGAGTTGCAGACCTCACTACTCCAGGTGTGGATATGCAGACCAACAAGGGGTGCCAAGGGTCCTGGCCAGGAGGGTAAAAGTCACCCCTGGAAGCACTGGGGAAAGTGAGCACAGTGCGGGAAGGCAGCTCCTCTGATGAGTCGCCTGCGGTTTTACAAGTTTGGCTTCACACAGCATAGGTGTCACAGGCTCAGCCGACAGACTCAAATGTTCTTTCCCTCTCTGCCCAGGAAATCATGGGGCGAACTCTCAACCACTGTGCTCTCTCCTGTGAGTTCTCTTCATGGACCCCCTGAGCTGCAGGGCAGGGTGCAGCTGGACTCCCACCTGCGTGGACACGATCACACTAGCCTTGCCCCTCCATCCAGGCTCCGAGCGCTGTGTGGCAAGCACCCCTTCTCAGATTGCCTTAATGAACATGAGACAATGGAACACACATGAATTATCTTTCCTCCTTTTCCCAAATCAAGATATCTTAATTTTCCTCGCCCACTTAGAATGCAAGTTATTTGAGGTTTTTCTCATTTTTCTATTTCTTAGGTAATACCAGGTTTATATTTAGTCATTTACTATAGATTTTTCTTGGATTCTGATATTTAAGTCAGAGTTATTTTGCATGGCTACTAGTGGTTAGAAGGTAACCACAGTTTCAGGTTTGTGTTAAGCGTAGGTGGAGGGTGCTAATGTTGGCTGAAGGGTGTATCTGTGCTCTGTGTATGTGTGTGTGTGTGTGTGTGTGTGTGTGTGTATCTGTGTCATGTTCTGGAACACAGTGTGCATGACCATCGGTGAGAGTTCATTGCTCTTGTCAATCTCACTGATGATACCAGAATCTGGTTAGAAGAGACATACCATCTTCATCTTTGCCTTGCTTCCAACCTCAGTGGCTCCCAACACATCCTCAGGTAAATTAAATCATCCATGAGGTCCTGGAAATGTCTCTTTTACCTACCACTTTCTTGCCCCTCAATCAGCATCGCTGCTTCTGCAGGACAAAAGGTGCCTTCCTGGTCCATGGGTCAAATCCTCTCTAGGTCCTTCCTCTGCGTGCTCCGCACTTCTCACTCCCCATCCATGCAAGCTGCCCAAGCGGCCATGCCCGGCTTTCAAGATACTGCTCCCCTGCAAGATGCCAACTTGGTCCTAAAACAAATTTGATTTCAATCCAGCAGGGGGTCTCTGAAGGAGCCCTGTCTCTTTCTAACTTCCACTAACTCAACAGATCTTCATAGAGATCTGAGCTGGTCATTCTTCTTTTGTTTTTGTTTGTGTCTCAGAATTTCAGATCTGTAAGGAATTTGCAATCCCCTGGTCTAATTCCCTCATCTTGCAGATGAAGCTAATCCCTTCCAGTATCTGTCTTAAGTCCCAGGCCAGGTAGAGGATAATGACTTCACTTATCCTCCCTTCTACTAACTCCTGCTCATGGGTGGTTTGTCTATTGCTTTAGAGCAAAAACAGGTCCCAAAAAAGTGCCTGGGGAGGTCTTGGATGGCCTGATGATAGAAAATGACAACATGGCAGGCTCAGTCATAGGGTCTCCAAACCCATCAGGCACTTTCCCCTGTGACAGCTGTGATTAGTGACACTGAGTTGACCATGAGGGAAGACTAGTTCCAGAACTTTTCAAATACCCCAAGTAAAAACCCCACCCCATACCCATTAAATAGTCCTTCTACCCCAGGCCCTGGCTCACACGCACAAATTTGCTTTCTCTATCCATAGATTTGCCTAATCTGGTTATTTCATATAAATGGATCATATAACATGTGGCTTTGTGTCTGCCTTCTTTCACTTAGCGTAGCAGTTCCACCCCATTTAGGGGTGACACTGGCACAACATTATGAACGTACTGGATCCAGGCCCCTGGATTTTACAGTTGAAAATGATAAAGTTTATGTTATATGTATTTTACCTCAAAACTCTACTTAAGAAAATAGAGTTTTGTTTCTTTGAAATGTACAGAACAAGCTGATTGAGAATTGACAAAAATTTGTCAAGTGTAGATTTTGCTGCCTATTCATAAATAAATAGATGAAACAGCTGTACATTGAAAACCAGTTGCTTTTGCTCAGTATGGGATATGGTTAACCATAGAAATCCTATCCTTGTCATTCAGTTTAAACCCACTCTTATTCTTGGAACCGTATAAAACAGAAGGTAGGTTTCAGCTCAGCTCTGGTCAAATTGCTGTGAGTACTTAATTAGTATGATAAACAAGTGAAGGTTTATTGAACTCAACATTACATCATATTTTCTTGTTCTTGATGTTTGGAAGATCAGGCAAGGATAGAAATGATCCTGGTTGAATCATCAAGAAATAGGTCAATTCTAAAAGCACTGCCCTGCTTTTACTCTTCCTTTTGCAGAGAAGAGGAAATTATGTTTTGTCTCGCTCTTTGTTAAATGTATATAAGCCTGAAAACAGATGTCATTCCAGTGGTATCTTCAAGCCGTTGGTGGTGATATGAAAACCGGTGCTCTCCACGGGGGAGAAGAGTTTGGACCACTTTACAGCTGTGTACACAGCATATAAAAATTTCAGTAATGAAAACGGAATTCAGGGCCAACAGCTATACATTTTAGTAAAATTCACTTTCAAACTGTGCTTCTCATCTAGGAGCTATATATATGCAAACACACGATTATAGCACAAGTTTCTGGCGACAGCAAACAGAGCTTGACCTGGTTAACCCTTTTTTGGTCAATAAATATGTCAGAGCATCAAAATTATTTTGGTGATATTTGATTTTGCAGTGCCTAGAACCCAAAGTGATTATTTTCAAAAAAATACAATTAAAGTTCTTTTAAAGGGGATATAATACTTGCTGAAAAGTCCCTTTTTTCAAGCACTTATCCAAACTTTAAAAGATCCATTGCTCATGAGAACATTTTACGTGGTGCAATTTCCAGTGTTTATATCACAGCCCAGGATATCATAGCACAGATAGCAGACTTTACTGCTCACAGCTCACCCCCAAATTCTGCCATTTTCCTAATGAGCATCGTAGCTGCTTTTTAGAACATCCTCCTTGGAGGAAAATGAGTATGAAGAAAGGTTGAGAGGGATTTACTTAGTACAAGAGAGCATAGATTTCGACGACACAGCTCTTGGTGTGCGGCTTTGGCTGATCCTCCTTTCCCGCAGGAGCAGTTTCTCCCCGTGGTGTGCACCCCTGACTTGCTCCTCCCTCTTCAGGACTCCACTCAGAAATACTTCCTTTCCCCAAGTTAGAGTTTACCTCTTCCTTACCACTTCTGCTCAGCTTGTGCTTGATCACACCTGCTGCGTGAGGCTCCATCTCCACAAGCAGGTGTGTCTGGCACACTCACATTTGCATCCCCAGCTCCAAGGCGTGACAGACAACTCATCAATCAAATGTGCGAATGTGTAAGTGAATGAAGGAGAAAATGTTCTTTCATTACATGACACGTTAAGATCTGATATGGCTGAAGAGATATGTTTTTATGTTTTGTGACTGCTTTACATGGTCATATTTGCTATCCCTTTTGGGGGTACAGACCTCCCTCCAGGATAAATAATGGTCCTGGCAGAGAGTCACGGAATGTCCATTGGCTCCCTCCCCAGTATCTTTATATATAAATACACACACATTTATACATATGTAAAATATGATACATATATCAGAATATATACAAAATGGTACTGTGGTCAAATTTGTGCATGTGTGTATTGGACGGCACCAGAATTCATTTACATAAGTGAGTGTTTCTCACTTGAACTGTCTATAGCATCAGAGAAATGTATGATGGAAACTTAAGCACGATATTTCACATAACTATATGGGTACAGTTATTAATGACAGGTATTAATGATTAAAGGTTAATAACAAGAGACAGTCCAGGGTCAAGAATAAGCCAGTTAAGCTTTCCCTGCCTTAATTTCCTCAAATGAAAAATAGAGATGATAAAATTACCTTCCCCATGCTGCTGTATAAGAATTAAATAGCTCATACAGGTGACCCCTTAGAACAGTGTTTCCACAGAGTAAGCGATCAGTGAATGTCTGCATTTTGATTGAATCTTTGTCAATCATCCCAAGCCAAAGACAAACCTCAGAGCTCTGTGCAACTAGTGAATTTATTTTCATGCACATAAGGTACAATCTGATGGGAAAAAATAGAGACATTAACAAATCCATAATCATCATAGGAGGTGTATTTTAAAATCACATTTCCCAGAAATTAACAGATGCAGTAAATATACAAGCATAGACATTCTCTTCATATACTCAAGGAAAATCAACATTTAAAAAAAGGAAGTCATATCTGTCATGTCTGATTGCAGCACATGAATAATAAAATAGTAGCAAATGGTAGACCAAAAAAATATATTCGTTAAGAACTTAATACCCTTTTAGTAACCCTATGTGAGAGCCACAATCTAATTTTAAATATTAAAATAGCAATGAGTGACGAGGTCACTTTACCCTCCTGTAGTTATTTTCCTTTTTTCTTTATTGGAGTATAAATGCTTTACAATGTTGTGTTGGTTTCTGCTGTACAATGAAGTGAATCAGCTCTGTGTACACATTTATCCCCTCTCTCTTACACCTGCCTCCTACCCACCCACATCCCACCCACCTAGGTCATCATAGAGCACCGAGCTGAGCTCCCTGTGCTATACAGCAGGTTCCCACTAGCTACCAACTTTACACGTGGTAGTCTATATATGTCATTCCTAATCTCCCAATTTGCCCCACCCTCTCCTTCCCCCACTGTGGTCACATGTTGGTTCTCTATGTCTGTGTCTGTATTCCTGCCCTGCAAATATGTTCATCTGTACCATTTTTCTAGATTCCACACATATGCATTAATATATGACTTTTTTTCTCTTTCTGATTTACTTCACTCTGTATGACAGGCTCTAGGTCTAGCCACATCTCTAAAAATGACCTGATTTTGTTCCTTTTAATGGCTGAGTAATATTCCATTGTATATATGTACCACATCTTCTTTATCCAATGTCATTAGACATTTAGATTGTTTCCATGTGCTGGCTATTGTAAACAGTGCTTCAATGAAAATTGTGGTACATGACTCTTTTTGAATTATGGTTTGCTCAGGGTATATGCCCAGTAGTGGGTTTGCTGGGTTGTATGGTAGTTCTATTTTTAGATTTTTAAGGAATGTCCATACTGTTCTCCATAGTGACTGTATCAATGTACATTCCCACCAACAGTGTAAAAGGGTTCCCTTTTCTCCACACCTTTTCCAGCATTTATGGTATGTAGATATTTTTGATGATGGCCATTCTGATGGGTGTGAGGTGATACCTCATTGCAGTTTTGATTTGCATTTCTCTAATGATTAGTGATGTTGAGTATCTTTTCATATGCCTCTTGGTCATCTGCATGTCCTCCTTGGAGCGATGTCTATTTAGGTCTTCTGCCCATTTTTTGATTAGGCTTTTTTGTTTTTTTTTTGTTTTTTTTTTTTTATATTGAGCTCCATGAGCTGTTTTTATGTTTTGGAAATTAATCCCTTGTCTGTTTCTTCATTTGCAAATACTTTCTCCCATTCTGAGTGTTGTCTTTTGGTCTTGTTTATGGTTTCCTTTGCTGTGCAAAAGCTTTGAAGTTTCATTAGGTCCCATTTGATTATTTTTGTTTTTATTTTCATTACTCTAGGAGGTGGGTCAAAAAAGGCCTTGCTGTGGTTTACGTCAAAGAGTGTTTTTCCTATGTTTTCCTCTAAGAGTTTTATAGTGTCTGGCCTTACATTTAGGTCTTTAATCCATTTGCAGTTTATTTTTGTGTATGGTGTTAAGGAGTGTTCTAATTTCATTCTTTTACATGTAGCTGTCCAGTTTTCCCAGCACCATTTATTGAAGAGGCTGTCTTTTCTTCACTGTATATTCTTGCCTCCTTTACCAAAGGTAAGGTGACCATATGTGCATGGGTTTATCTCTGGGCTTTCTATCCTGTTCCATTGATCTATATTTCTGTTTTTGTGTCAGTACCATACTGTCTTGATTACTGTAGATTTGTAGTATAGTGTGAAGTCAGGGAGCCTGACTCCACCATCTCCATTTTTCTTTCTCAAGACTGCTTTTGTTATTCGGGGTCTTTTGTGTTTCCATACAAATTGTAATTTTTTGTTTTCTAATTCTGTTAAGAATGCCATTGGCAATTTGAAAGGGATTGCATTGAAACTATAGATTACTTTGGGTACTATAGTCATTTTCACAATATTGATTCTTCCAATCCAAGAACATGGTATGTCTCTCCATCTGTTTGTGTCATCTTTGATTTCTTTCATCAGTGTTTTATAGTTTTCTGAGTACAGGTCTTTTGCCTCCTTAGGGAGGTATATCCTAGGTATATTATTCTTTTTGTTGCAATTGTAAATGGGATTCTTTCTTTAATTTTTGTTTCTGATCTTTCATTGTTAGTGTATAGGAATGCAAAAGATTTCTGTGCATTAATTTTATATCCTACAACTTCATCAAATTCATTGATTAGCTCTAGTAATTTTCTGGTTACATCTTTTGGATTTTCTATGTATAGTATCATGTCATCTGCAAACAGTGACAGTTTTACTTCTTCTTTCCCAATTTGCATTCCTTTTATTTTTTTTCTTTTCTGAAATCTGTGGCTAGGACTTCCAAAATTATGTTTAATAAGGGTTCCGAGCATGGTCATCCTTGTCTTGTTCCTGCTTTTAGAGGAAATGCTTTCAGATTTTCACCATTGAGAATGATGTTTGCTGTGGGTTTGTTGTACATGACCTTCATTATGTTGAGGTAGGTTCCCTCTATGCAGAATTTCTGGAGATTTTTTATCATATGGGTGTTGAATTTTGTCAAAAGATTTTCTGCATCTATTGAGATGATCATATGGTTTTTATTCTTTAATTTGTTGATATGGTGTATCACATTGGTTGATTTACATATATTGAAGAATCCTTGCATCCCTGGGATAAATCCCACTTGATCATGGTGTATGATCCTTTTAATGTGCTGTTGGATTCTGTTTGCTAGTATTTTGTTGAGGATTTCTGCATCTATATTCATCAGTGATATTGGTCTGTAATTTTCTTTTTCTGTGATATCTTTGTCTGATTTTGGTATCAGGGTGATGATGGCCTCATAGAATGAATTTGGGAGTGTTCCTCCCTCTGCAATTTTTGGAAGATTTTGAGAAGGATGGGTGTTAGCTCTTCTCTAAATGTTTGATAAAATTCACCTGTGAAGCCATCTGGTCCTGGACTTTTGTTTGTTTGAAGATTTTTAATTACAGTTTCAATTTCATTACTTGTGATTTTTCTGTTTATATTTTCTAATTCTTCCTGGTTCAGTCTTGGAAAGTTGCACCTTTCCAAGAATTTGTCCATTTCTTCCTGGTTGTCCATTTTATTGGCATAGAGTTGCTTGTAGTAGTCTCTTATGATCCTTTGTATTTCTGTGTTGTCAGTTATAATTTCTCCTTTTTCATTTCTAATTTTACTTCTTTGAGTCCTCTCCCTTTTTTTCTTGATGAGTCTGGCTAATATTTATCAATTTCGTTTATGTTTTCAGAGAACCAACTTTTAGTTTTATTGATCTTTGCTATTGTTTTATCTGTTTCTATCTAATTTATTTCTGCTCTGATCTTTATGATTTCTTTCCTTCTAATAACTTTAGGTTTTCTTTGTTCTTCTTTCTCTAGTTGCTTTAGGAGTAAGGTTAGATTGTTTATTTGAGATTTTTCTTGTTTATTGAGATGAGTTTGAATTGCTATAAACTTCCCTCTTCTAATTAAGCAAAAGATACTTTATAAGAGAAGTTATTTAAATATACACAAAAGAAATTTTATATACAAGGAGCAAGATAAGACAACATTTAGGAAATTTGTCCAAAATATTGGATATTTATGAAAAAAAATAACTTTTTAAAATCTGAAGTTTAAGTAAACTTCCTTAGAACTTTGGCTTCAGTAAGACCTTGTGTTCAGAGGTAAACAAGCCTCCTATGGAATCTTTTTCTTTAATTTGCTAGAAGTCATATCTTAGTCTGTTAGTGTGTGACTGCCCAGTCATTAACAAGCAAAAGTTCTCAGAGGCAGCACCTCCCAGTGGAACTCTGGTGCCCAAAGACACAGAAGAAAGTCACCAAGAAGTCAGGAGGAAGGAAGAAGATCTGGGTTTTAACCAACTTATTTCTCTTACTTTGATAAAAATAAAACACAATTAATGGAGGACTCAAAAAATATGCAAACTGTTTTATATTACTATAAATGTCAAAATTTATAATTCCAAATGTTTTTTTTTTTTGCGGTACGCGGGCCTCTCACTGTTGTGGCCTCTCCAGTTGTGGAGCACAGGCTCTGGACGGGCAGGCTCAGCGGCCATGGCTCACGGGCCCAGCCGATCCGCAGCATGTGGGATGTGGGATCTTCCCGGACCGGAGCACGAACCCATGTCCGCTGCATCAGCAGGCGGACTCTCAACCACTGTGCCACCAGGGAAGCCCCGAATTCCAAATGTTTAAAGAATGTAAACTATAAAAATAATTGTCTAGTATTTGACTATTTACCACATTTTAAAGCTAGTTTATTTTTTTATTACTTTTTTCTTTTTTAAAATATTTTTGAAGTATAGTTGATTTACAATGTTGTGTTAATTTCTGCTGTACAGCAAAGTGATTCAGTAATACATATATATGTGTATATATATATATATATATATATATACACACACATTTTTTCCATAGGCTTTTCCATTATGTTTTATCACAGAATATTGAAAATAGTTCTCTGTGCTATACAGTAGGACCCTACTGTTAAGCCATTCTACATATACTAGCTTGCATCTCACATGACAATTTTGTGAACATGTATTTCAGAGTCAGCCCAACCTTAATGTTATTTGTGAATGATATTGCCGCCATCTAGCTGTTTCCGCTCTCTAGGAGTTTATGACCTTGGTGAGCTAAGATTAGCCTTTGGCTTGTTGTGATAGGCAATGTTTGCTGGTAGTTCTGTTCCTTTGTCTCATAGGTTGGTTTACATCTTGTGCCAAATAAGCCCCATTTCTGGTTGCTGAATTGTTGAAGCTGTGCCTGCACACGTCCTTGCGAGGATGCTTTTCCTATTCCACCGGGAGTTACCACACCTAATGGCTAGACTGACATCAGGGTCTCATTGAGCCTCTGCAAGTCCTGCTTACAGGACCTGTGTCAAGATATATTCCTGCCTGGCAGTCTGTGGCATGATTCCATGACTTTGTTTTCGTGGACCCTAACTTATTTTTTTTTAATTTTTCTTAACATCTTTATTGGAATATAATTGCTTTACAATGGTGTGTTAGTTTCTGCTTTATAACAAAGTGAATCAGCTATACATTTACATATATCTCCATATCTCCTCCCTCTTGCATCTCCCTACCATACTCCCTATCCCACTCCACTAGGTGGTCACAAAGCACCAAGCTGATCTCGCTGTGCTATGCAGCTGCTTCCTACTAGCTATCTATTTTACATCTGGTAGTATATATATGACCATGCCACTCTCTCTCTTCGTCTCAGCTTACCCTTCCCCCTCCCAGTGTCCTCAGGTCCATTCTCTACGTCTGCGTCTTTATTCCTGTCCTGCCCATAGGTTCTTCATAACCATTTTTTTTTTTTTAGATTCCGTATATATGTGTTAGCATACAGTATTTGTTTTTTCTCTTTCTGACTTACTTCACTCTGTATGACAGACTCTATCACTAGCCACCTCACTACAAATAACTCCGTTTCGTTTCTTTTTATGACGAGTAATATTCCATTGTATACATGTGCCACATCTTCTTTATCCATTCATGCTATTGTGAATAGAGCTTCAATGAACATTATGGTACATGACTCTTTTTGAATTATGGTTTTCTCAGGGTATATGCCCAGTAGCGGGATTGCTGGGTCTTATGGTAGTTCTATTTTTAGTTTTTTAAGGAACCTCCATACTGTTCTCCATAGTGGCTGTATCAATTCACATTCCCACCAACAGTGCAAGAGGGTTCCATTTTCTCCACACCCTCTCCAGCATTTATTGGTTGTAGATTTTTTGATGATGGCCATTCTGACTGGTGTGATCTGATACTTCACTGTAGTTTTGATTTGCATTTCTCTAATGATTAGTGATGTTGAACATCCTTTCATGTGTTTGTTGGCAATATGTATATCTTCTTTAGAGGAAGATCTATTTAGGTCTTCTGCCTATTTTTGGATTGGGTTGTTTGTTTTTGATATTGAGCTGCATGAGCTGCTTGTAAATTTTGGAGATTAATCCTTTGTCAGTTGCTTCATTTGCAAATATTTTCCCCCATCTGAGGGTTGTCTTTTTGTCTCTTTTATGGTTTCCTTTGCTGTGCAAAAGATTTTAAGTTTCATTAGGTCTCATTTGTTTATTTTTGTTTTTATTTCCATTTTTTCTAGATGGTGTGTCAAAAAGGATCTTGCTGTGATTTATGTCATAGAGTGTTCTGCCTATGTTTTCCTCTAAGAGTTTTATAGTGTCTGGCCTTACATTAGGTCTTTAATCCATTTTGAGTTTATTTTTGTGTATGGTGTTAGGGAGTGTTCTAATTTAATTCTTTTACATGAAGCTGTCCAGTTTTCCCAGCAAAACTTACTGAAGAGGAAAATGTTTAACCCTTTTGCTCTTTGGAAATGCCACAGTGATAATCTTATTTCTAAGTAAACCTCATCCTCATCTTCCTAAAAAATGTATTCTAACCTTGATTGTGTGTGCCACTTTTCAAGGTGTCTATAAATGAGAAGACAGAGAAACAACTTGTGAAATATAAGGTTAGTAACTGGAGGATCAAACCCAGGAATCACACAGATAGGAATCACACCATAGAGCCAAGGCTGGATGCAGTAGGTGAACACAGATTCCAGGTCAAAGGTGATGACCCTGCGGAAATTGGAAACAGGATACGTGGAACTGTGGGTATACCAGCTTCCTGATTCATTTTTCAGACTAGAGGTGCAGGTTGAGGGTTTGGGAACACAAGATCATCACTTCCTTGACCCAAATGGAAGGATGGAGCAGGCTATTATGAATTCCCTTGAATAACAGGAGCCTTTGGAGGAAACACAGTGGATGAAACATTTCTTTCCAGGAGAGTTTGAACACTGTCATGGTCATCCCAGGGAGAGAAGGAAAACTCACAACCTTTTTGAGGCATGTTTGGTCTTGGGAAAACCTGTCTCTTTATCCATCCTCACCAACCATCCATCAACAACTACTCACTCACTAGAGAAAGTTTACAGGGAGTAGTAGCATTCAATAAACATCCCTATTGGTCATTGTTGGGAAAAGATCCTCACAAGAAAATTACATCATCTGTGGAGAAAGAGAGCAAGAGAAGAAAAAAATAGAAAATAAGTGATATCATCCTAGGAGCTCTGCTACCCTAATGGGTGGGAGGAAAGGACTTAGCAGCTTCCTGTCTACATTAATATAGACACTGTCCTAACTTGAAAAGAGACACCAGGACAGCTGACACTGAAAATAAAAATATAGTAATACCTGCACTGTAAGGACACACACACACTCACATCACAAGAAAAGGAAAAGAGAGAAGATAAATTATATTTTAATATCCAACCTAAGAAAAATCATTTCTTATCTTTCTAATAGTCAAGGTGAAAATGGAAATATGCAAGATTACACAGATTTTATCTATTTTATAACTAATTATTCAATAAGTGCTTATTTGAATATAAAAATAAAACAGTTCCTGTCCATTCCTCACCCATTACCACAGCAGAGACCAAGGGACAACCTCATATATTTCCTGTCATTTGTTTCTTCTCCCACTCTCCTCCTCCGCCACACAGACAGACGAACAGACGTAGTACCACATACAGGATGGCTGAGAAGAGAAAGGAACTACACAGGAAAGTAAGAGTGTTGTTTCTCTATTCCACTCTGAGGGAGAACATGATGAATCATGTCCTCAGTATCAATTGCCTGATAAAATGAAAAGATATCCCCATATGTCTGGTACTTGGAGAGTTTAGTGGTCAGGAACCGGCAGGATCCAGATGGTTCATCCAAGCTAGTGTCCTTGTTAACTCCTCCACCCTTGTATCACTTTACTTACCAGGGAAGCCAAGGGAATGTTGCAGTGTTCTAGGGCCACTATGATGTCTGGGCTGCCTGTTACCACCTGAAGGCATGAGTGGTGTGGGGAGACCGTGGTTACTGGAAGCTAGAACAGAGAATCATACAGAATGGGCCACCTTGAGAGGTGCCGTGTCCCTTGGTGGAAAGATGCAGCCAGCACAGTCCTCCCCGCAGGAAGAATGCCGAAGGAAGCAAGACCCTGACTTCACTCTCCTCCCACCCACAGACCTGCTGCTGGGGCCCCTCTGTGGCTGGTCCAACAGGACATCTAAGAACAAGGAGCCCTGGTATGGTCTACCACCAAGGAACAGGGAGCCAGGTGGAGCAGTAAGACCAAGTCTGGAGGGGAAGAGGAGGATGCCCATCCTACATGGGCTATGAGCATGGCTAGTGTCACATGAAAGTGTGATTCATCTGTTGAAGTTGATTCTACTGGGAACCAAAGTAAATGGAATTCCAGTGTGTAACATGTTCTACTGAATAGAGTCTATTTTCACACTTAACGGAGTGAGAAACTAAAATTGTCTTGGGAAAATAAATTGTTAACATTTCCTCTAAATCATTCTTCATGATACTAGTTGTCTGAATGCGGTTTTGATAGAATTTGCCTAGCTGACACTTCACAACTGAGGTTTAGAGCAGGAAACTAAAGAGCAGGTAAATGATAACAAATGTTCAGGATGCAGATGACCCAGGTGATGGTTTACTGTGAGAAATGTAGTGTTTTACTTTGGTGAAGGGTATTTCACTAGGTTTCTAGATTTAGCAAATAAAAATAAAGGATTCTCAGTTAAATTCAAATAAACAATGGATTTTTAAGTATAAGTATGTCCGAAATATTGTGTGCTACATACTTATACTAAAAAAAAAAATCTGTTTGTCTGAAATTCAAATTTAATTGGACATTGTTTTTAAATCTGGCAACAGTACACTTCACTGCTGCATGCAGTCGGTTTACAGGGTCATCATTTGTAAGGCCAGAAGGTTTTTTTTTTTTTTTTTTAAAGGCAAGTTCAAATTTATTCAAATGTTTAAATGTGGAATGGATTCATTGCTCAAAGTTCTACAACATGGCCTGGGATAATTTCTATGTTGGGTTTAACAAATTCTCACCTCTACTATAGAAGAATTTTAATATGGGAACTATTCACTTGTTTATTCATGCATTCATATGGTAAATATTAATTAATGTCTCTTTAGTGCTAGGAGTTATTCTAGATGTGACAGACACAGCAATAAACATGAGAGACAACGCATCTGTCCTCATCTACCCTCATGGTGCTTAGGGTCTGGTGGGAAAAGCAGGTGTTGACTGGAGCGTCAAGTTGGCTTTTGAAGGTTTGGTTCCCCAGGAAGCAGTCTCTGAGATGGGCATGAGCATGTAGGATTTTCTAGAACAAGTCTCAATAAAAATTGATACCCTTATTTCAAACTTTCTGGTTTCCCCGTTGCACTGTTCTACCTGCATTTGGTCTGTCTTGTTAATCCTCTTTTCAAAAGCAAGTCCCTTCACTTGTGTTCCTGGAGCCCACATCACCTTGATTTCTCAAAGCCATTGTTTCTTCAATTAACCCTGCTCTTTCCTGGGTCATTAACTCTCCCCCAGTTATTCCTGTTACACCATATGCTTTTCATTCTTCCATCATCTTCCTTGATCTTGTGTCTGTTTTCAACTACTGTGCCATATTTCTGCTTCCCTTTATGCCTAAACTTTTAAAGAGGTGTCTGCTCCCAGCCCCAATAAGACTCTGATGCCGCATCCAACCCAGCTTCCACTGGTGTCACTTCACCCAGGCTGCAGTTTTCAAGGTCATCAACAACAGCTCTGTTAGACCCATAGATGGCCTTGTCCTCATCTTACGTGACCTCTCAGCATTGTTTGTGATGGTTGATGACCCCATCATTGAGTAAATGCTCTCTTGACCTCAATAAGGGCACTCCCTGGGGTTCCTCCTGCTTTTAACTTCACAGCTGCCTGGTCTCCTTGCCTCATGCTCATCTTCTGCTTTCCCCTTTAGTCTTTTCAGCATTTGTCCTGCCCGAGTACTTGCTTTACAATTTACTGCTTATTCCTGTGGATTTAAATATTATCTGTAAGTGGATGACTTTCCATTTTAATTCTCCATCCTAGTCCTTTCCTCTCATCTTCTTGAACTCTCCATGTGAATTACTTCCAGGCACCTCATTTTAATCTGTCCATACTGAGCTCTTGATTCCCCTCACACATATTTCCTCTCCAAACTTCCACATTTTTGGAAATCATGTAGCCACAAATCATTGCTCATTTCTGATTCTCTTTTCCCCTCAATTCTCCATACACAGTGCTCACTAAATTCAGTTTCCTCTCAGATTATATCTTAAATCTTCCCACTTCTCTGAATCTTCTACTTTCACACCTGGCCTATTGAAAAAGTTCCTGTATCTTCTGTATCTTCTTTTTTCTTTTGCTCCCTTCAATATATTCTCCACACACCAGGCAATCTTCTTGAAATATAAATCAGATCATTTAATTTGCCTGCTTAAAACTTTTCAAAGGCTGCATATTGTGCCTTAGAATAAAATATAACCCCCTGCAGGAATTTGGGTGAATTGATCCCAACCTGGTATTCCCACTTCATCTTCTCTCATCCTCCTTCTCTTGTCTCACATCCTGTTAATCTTTTCTCAGTTCCCAGTTCTTACTGAGCCCCTTCTTGACCTAGGGCTACAGCTGCCACTCTTGGAAGAATTCCATGCACTCCTTCCTTATCTTTTGAATTGCTATTTCCTTACTATTCCTCAAGTCCCCGCTCAAAAATAATTTCCTCAAAACAAGTCTTCCCAGACCCTTTCCCTCTAAAATGTGTCCCTCCTTTAACCCAACTTTTCATTTCCTTCCCATCACTTATCAGAGTTTGTTCTAAGCCTGCCTCTTTAGTTCAGAGGGGGACCCCATGTGTCTTGTTCGCCTCTTTAGTTCAGAGGGGGACCACATGTGTCATGTTCGCCCATGGACTCACCGATGTTGCAGGACAAACAAAATCTGCTAGACAGAGCGACTTGTCATAAGGTAGGCCATCAGAGAAGGAGAAGGAGTTGCTTTTGTTGTATCTGAAGTTATAGCAAGACATTCAGAAAGTAGAGTATAGCATTCAGCAAAAGACAAAGAGACAAGTTCAAAGATAATATGCTATATCTGTGGTGTTCTTTGTCCCTCGCATGTAATCAAGTGTGTTCATCAAAAGAAGACAAAAGATTTGATCAGAAGTAAACTTTGATAAAAATGACAAAAAAGAAATAAACTTAGATAATACTGAAAAAAAGATTTTAAGGTCTGTAAAAGAATAATTACAACACATCCTTGAAGGACTGCTTATAATATGTTTTGATTCAAACATATATGTGAAGCAGGAAAATTATAAAATGATAATTCTTTCAGGTATTGATCATCATGAAGTTATACATACTTGCGTACGTACAAATTTACAGACAGATGTGTATATATATGTATGCACACACATACACACATATTCACACACATAATATATACACACATAATAACATGATATTGCCACATATCAGGGTTCTTCACGAGTGATCATTTTTCTAAATGACCTATGGGTTGTTAATAAAATATCTATTCTATTTATAATTATGTTTATTCCCAGAGTGCATATTTCCTAACTTCCTGCCATGTACCAGGCACTCCTGCCTACACTGGGGATACATCATTCAACAACAAAAACAAATGATAACCAGCAGACATGTCAGATGTTGATAGATGCCGGGAACAGAACTGTCAAAAGAGGTAATTTGCTCTTTCATATGGGTTGTCAGCAAATTCCTCAGGGAGACAGTGACATTTTAACAGATATATATACATATATGGGGAGGGAAGCACACCAGGTGCTAAGCACAGCAGGTGTAAGAGCCCTGAGGCAGGAAGTGTGCTCTGCAGAGAAGACAAGGACCGCACATGCCTGAAGGAGGTGGGGAGGGTACGGAGGGGCTGGCAGCAGGGCAGGTCACGTGAGGACCTTCTTGGTCAGCCTCAAGACTTTGTTTTTCCCCCTAGTGAGATGGGGAATCTCAGAGGGGGTCCATAAGAGTGATGCGGTCTGATCCCCATTTTGCAGGGGTGGCTCTGACTCTGTGTTGAGAACCTGTAGTGAAGCAGGTATAGAAGCAGAAAAGCAGGTAGGGCCACAGAAGTGACCTGTTGGGGATGATGGAGATGTGGACAGAGGGCAGCAGTGGAGGTGGTGACCACTGGCCACAATCTAGATGTACTTTGTACCCAGAGACATTACCACTTGCTGAGGGGCTGGATACAGGGGTGGGAGAAGGAGAGGCGTCTGGTCCATCACATTTGGCCTGAGCAGCTGGTGAGTGGACTTTTCATTCACAGGTGTTGCAAGAGAGTCCATCAACAAGGTGATCTTGGAGATACTGATGTTGCCATTGGCTTTTTTTATTGTAAACAATTTCAGCATTGACAAGGACATATGTGAAAAATAGACAGAAGCATCTCATTTCTTCTATAATACCCCAGCCCCGTTTTGCATTTTTGCGTGTAGAGAAATTATGGGAAGGGGCAGCTCGGATATTGTTCTGCGGTCCTTCTGCAGTCTGAGTGCCATTATTGCAGCTGGTGATTCTCACTGCACCATACTGCACCTACGAGCCAACGTGCCCTCAGGGTGATGGCAGTGTCTTTGCAGTTGTGTCTTGAGCACATCAGGTCTCCTTGTTTGTTGGAGGACATAAAGTCTGTACTCAAAGTGGCCTTTCATATATTTTTAAAATACTCAGGCCCTAGATCCTCCTCATAGCCTACTTTCTTGACTTTTGACTAAAATGTCTCTTTGTAAATATTAATGTTCTTTTTGATTTCGCCAAGTCTTGCAAATGGCCAGGAGTGAACCATCTACGCCTGAGGGAGTTGAGGTAAGCACTCTGTCATTTTATCTTTTTGGAAACCCTGTGGATGCCAGGATTTGGCTCTATGTGGGATGCCTTATTCACGGATCTAGCAGCCTGACCTGGATGCAGGGAGGCAGGCTCTTCCACTACGCATAAACTTGGTAATTTCCAGATTAATATCACACTTAAGAAACATGTTTTTACCATCTGCATTTCCAGCCAAATCCTTGGCAAATACCTTGTGATTTTTCTTCCCCCACCAAAAAAACACATTCTTAACGTTAAGTGTATCTTCGTAAGGATCGTGCTCTGCCACCAACCCCAAAAAACCATGACAGTGTTCTCTACTGATTTTTTTAAAATCTGTATTAACCAGATTGTGAATCATGGCATATTTCTGGGGACCAAGGTCATCAGTGGCAACACAGGTGAGGACGAGAAACAGAATTACAGAAGGTTATTGTTTCTCACATAAGATCTCCCAGCCAAGTCTGTTCTAAGTTTCCAGTGGGAGCACGGATTATTGATTCAAAGCTGCCACCAGCTACTTAGTCACGTAGAGAGGCAGGAGCTTAATATATCAGGTGTTATTTTCTACTTAGTCTCAGGTGGTCGCCTAGAATCGATATCCTTAAATCTAGGATCTCTATATTAAGCCAGAGCAGGGACATTTATTATAATTCTGGGCCTTTCTCATTGTCAGCATATGCAAGCAGGCACAGCGCTCCAGCTTTCCATGGCACGTGGCCCTAAATATTTCATTGTGTTAGTCCCCATAATTATATTCTCTCTGAACTCTAAAGAGTCTGGAACAGGCTTACATTAAGGTGTATTTTCCAAAACACTTTGACTATTTGAAAAGATTAAATACCAAAAAGTGACGTAATGGCACTTGTTTTGAAAATTAGGTAAAAATTAACCAATACAAAATGCAGGTATTGCAAATCCAACAAAGATGGAAATAGTTCCAAAGCCAAGAAATCAACAGGCACAGGGGAAATTTGAGGCACAATGAGGGATAATGGGGCAGAGTCTGCACCGAGTGTCCTAGGAAGAAACCGGTTTATCTAATTTTTTTTTTTTTAAAGTTTCTTGACCTCACCCTCTGAGGGAGTTTGTTAGGGGATAATTGGTAGATTCCTGAGCAGTGTGACAGATTTCATAGTTAACAATTTTGTGTAAAATTCAAAGGGTGCCATTAGAAGTTGCTTCTTGTACAGCCTTTTGATGAAGGTCAAGTTCACTTTGCAGGGACTTCGATCAAGTCGGTTCTGCTGGGAAACATATGGTTAATTTGTTCTGAAGCTTTGGGGAACTTCAATTTTACTGAAAATTTCATGGGAAATTTTAAGTTCTAAGTTAAATATTAAAAAAATATTATTTTATACTAAACTAGACCGACTCTGTTACGAGATAGAGTACAAGATTTACAACAGTTTGGTGATAAAGGACCCTGAAGAAGGCAGTATCAGAGCATTTGCATACAGGTTGTAAAGATGGGTGTTCTACTAAAACCCAATCCTACCCTTTCAAACTGGGAATCTGACCCATCAGAAGGCTCTTCCTACTTTTAAAAATATCTCAGTAGCATTTGGTAAAGATTCAAAGGGAATTTAAAAGCCCTTGGATCTGTTGGCTTTATGCAACTTGGTCTGCAAGCACAGAGTTCCTGTCTGTGATTTGAGAGTTATTAAAAACCACAAAGCTAATATCTGTGTACACACCCCACACACCAGGATCTGTTCTAATCACTTTACTCAATTGATCCTCCGAGAGTTCTCGTAAGAGAATGACGAATGTTAGCTTCCATTTTTCACAGGGAGGAAGTGGAGCCACTAAATAAAAGGTTCAGAAACATTCCTAAGGTCACCCTGCTGATGAGTGACAGGGCTGGATTGAAACCCAGGGTCTGCATTCGCAACTGCTGGGCTACGCTCCCCACGTGATCACAGAGTTGACAAAACTTACTTTGTACTTAACCTTTTTATTTTTGATGAAATAATGATAAATACCATTAAGTCCAGCGTTTTATTTTTCTTCCTCATGTAAGATATTGCATCTTTTAACAATGAGCAACAATGAGAAAATTTTCATGGAAATTCCAGAGCTAGCCAGCAGAATGCTTAGGCTGTATTTCAAGGACTCCAGTTGGGGTTTTGTTTCTTTCTGTAATGAAGGTAAGTTAGACTCACGGCCTCTGCCGGTGCTGGCTGGAGGATAAGTTAGGTGAGGAATTTAGCAGAACTGGGGTCTCCAGATGTCCAGGATCTAGGTGACTCAACAGATGTCTATTATTATGGTTGTCGCCCTGAATGTGCTTTCACAGCGATGGTAACAACAGAGAGTGAAAAACGCTAGCTACAACTTCTCAAGCACCTACTATGGACCCGGCGCTGGGCGCAGTGTTTCTCTAGATCATTTCATTTAAACCTCATGCAGCCCATTAAGGAGCGCCAAATGCCACCCGCGTCTCTACCAGCTTCAATGCTGAGTCTCTTAATCAGGAGGACATGCTTCTTCCTAGAAAAAAGAACAAAAGCTCTTCTTGGGTTGAGTGCAGATACCTACAAATTGAGGATGGGTGGAATGTATGCGTTCATTCAGCATGATTCATCACATAGTTTTTGAGGCACGTCTGGGTGCAGTGTGTACGACACACTGCAGTGGTGTGGAGGTAAAGAAGATGCTGCTCTCACTGAGTTTACACTTCGCTTGGGGAAACTGAAATAAAATCACCGGGAGGAGTGGTTAATTCCCACTGAGAGGTAAAGGGAAATATCCACAGAACGCAAAGATGAGAAGTTGAAATTTAAAGATAGGGTAGGATTGAACGGGCAGAGAAGGGGAAAATGACAGTGTTTTCAGAGGAAAAGAAAAATTAAAGGTGCAGAAATAGGGAAAAAAAATTTACTTCGATAATGAAATGTTGGATAGAATGGAAACACCTCTTTAAGTCACCTAAAGTACAATTATTTTAACTCAAGATAAAAACTGCGAGAGACCGCAGAGCTGATTAAAAAGAACCAACAATAGATTTGGTTATTGCAAAGGTTAAGCATATTGAATTAATGGCTGTGGCATTGAAACCAGTCCCCTTATGATAAGGATGGAATGAAAAAAAGCTTCTGAACCATGTTCTTAACCCTATTATGTGGCGTTTTGAATAAATGTTGTTATATGACCACCACCCTTTGCTTTAAAAATTGCTGTTTATCCACTCTGCTGCAGAAGGGCTTTCACAGAATGTGTTTCTCACCAGGGTTTTAAAATATTTACATGTGCTGATTAATAATGTATAGTTGGCATTCAGGACCTTAGACTTGTGAATAATTGACATGTTCATTTAAGATTTGCAACGGTTCTGTATAATGATGAAGTGCACCAGTCTAAGTTTCTCCAGCACTTCAGTGGGGAAAGTTTGCAGTAAAATCAGGCTTTCTTTCAGTTTTAGAGAGGTCGAAAATAAAGACTGTAAGCAACTAAGGCAGGAAAATGATTGTATGCCCCAGGAGTTATCTGTTAAGAAAGGGGAAGCCACAATCCCCACTACCACATGAACAAATGAATTCTGTCGGCTATAGTTTATTTAGTTGAAGGAAGGGGACTCAGGCATCTGGCTAAATTCCACATTGCCACGCCATCTTATTAAAATGCAAACATATATGCGTGTGCAAATATGTATGTGTGGGTGTGCATTTCCAATCACTATCAGTTTAATTATTATAAGTGTTTTCAAAAACAGAAAATTGATAAAAGAACAATGAGAAACTAGTGTAAGGTTGTACATGGCTGCTATCTTAACTGTCAAACTTGTCACACCAAAATGTTCATTTCTAACCACACTTCTTTCAGAGAACTGAATGTTGGTTATTGGCAGTTTAGTATCCAAATAATTCTTTAATTTCAGAAAAGAAATGTCAAATCCGGCAGCTTTAGAAGCTTGATAAAAAAACAGAAGAATACTGTATGTAACTTTTTATTAAATTGTTTTTCTTTGCCCTGGCAATTCGGTGTGGGGCTTCATGTAATAGTACCCTGCCTGGGTCATCAGCCACCAACAACGTCACGAAGAAGGCATACTGTGTATTTACTTTTCTAATTTTACACATAGATTCCCCTAATTCTCTTCTTGGGACCATGCCCCATTGGCTACATAATCTTTTCCATATCATTCCTGGCTCCTCTATAAGAACATCTCATTTTCAGTGTTTTTTTCTTTTCTTTTATGAAATGGCTTTCTAACTCTTGTCAGGGGAAATAGCCAAAAAGACGTCATGGCCCCAAGATTTCTGGGGATATACTCAGTAGTCTTGTGATTCCAAAAGGGTGACATTTCCGACACAATGACAAGGCAATAGGGAAAACTGCTTTCTAAGGACCATCACATAATACCACCTGAGCCCATATCTTCCTCTCTTGTTCAGAAGATACTTGGTGATCGAGCTCACAGTGCACTGAAAGTGGATACCTCACTGTAATGTGTCTGGTTGGACTCTCCAAAGTCCTAGAAGCTGGCAAGCATCCACACCCCGGTGTATAAACAAATGCTTTCTCATTTGCCTATCTTGACAGATCTTTCTTGCTCTTGTCTTCCCTGGCTGTGTGAAAAATCTCTGGCCCCCAAATTTGGGTTGTGCTGCTCATTACAAGTTTTCCTCGCTTGTGCAGTCCATTTGAGGCATTCAGCTCCTCCAGAAAAATCATCAGCTTCTAAGCACCTTCAGTTTCATGTGTCCATGTCTGGGGATAGGACTCAGGCACCAGCCCATATAAAAAAGAAACCGCTCTACAGCTCAAAATACAGGGAACTTAATCTAGGGCATTGTTTACATAGCAATGCAAAAGCTAAGAAGCTAAATGGGAGCAGTGATGTAACAGAGATGAATCGATACGTAGTTTCTCAAGGCTGGATGTTGCCAGTGAGTAGTGCTACCAGGGCAGAGGCTGAGGTCATGACGCAGAAAAGAACATGAGGGTGGAATACTGGGGCAAGAGACTGAGCCAGACAGAAAAATATTGCAATTACAGAGATGGCACCCAAGGTAGATGTGGAGAAATAGCTTGTCCTCTCCCTTCCCCCCAACCTTGCCTCTAATCTCCCTCCAGTACCAGCCATTGTCCAAACCAGGAAGAATCAGCTGACATGGGGCCTAGGACTTGCAGCCCGTTGAGCTAATATTCTGTGCTATAGATTAGCATAGGGAAGGTTTAAGGATTAAATCTGCTGGCAAACAGGTCAAAGACCAGCCCTGGGTGCCCTGCCACCGCCATCGTACTCTGAGAAGGGGACTGATATATTAGTGTGCTTCTCCAAGACGGAATCTGGAATGAGATGGGTCTCCATTGTCTTGGCACGTGAATAAAGGTAACCAGTCAGAATTTATACTTTTCCCAATAAAATATAACATGATATGAAAGATATTTGAATACATTCTTAAAACCTACAGAAATATGTTTTATATGAGGAGATGACTATTGTCAAATGAATTTAAATTTGATAACATGAAAAATTCTCAGAGTATATTTTTAAAAGGTAACTTCAAATTAATTTGACAGAAGTAGGCCTTAGGTTTGAAAAAATGTATAAAATATGTACATAACACTAGAACTACTACAAGGCATAAATACATGGGTGGAATGAATTAAAAAGTGTCATATCCTTAAATTTAATCACTTCAAAGTTGCACAATAAACTTAAGGGAAAGAGGATCTGTTTCACCTCCATAGAAAAACAATATTGCACCAGACATGCGAGAAACATGAACGTGAGCATCTTATTCTTGAAAAGGGATTAGCTGTTGCCGTGGACTCCTCAGACAGATAATTTAACCATGCAGAGTGGAATCACTTTTAGGTAAGACAAATGTATTAGAGACTTACGATGCAAGGTAGTTACTGTTGGTTGCTCACCCCACAACTATCCCTCTCCCCACTTTTTCTTTTGCTGAAAGGTCAGTTTTTTTTATTTCCACGTGTTGGGTGGCAATACCCTCATGGACTATAGGTCTCGTGTCCAACACCAGTCACTGTGCTCCAGTCAGGGCTCAAGGCAGGAAATAGAATCCACATGGAACTTTTCAAGTAGAACGTCATTTAACACAGGGATTAAGTGAAAGAGCTGGAGGAGGGAAAGTCAGAGGTATCACTGGGTAGTTTCAATGGCACAGGATTGTAGAGAGATGCTGCTGCTTCTGCCATTACCAGCATCGCCATGACCACCTGACCACAGAGCGGCCATCTAGACACTGAAATGTGGATTCCAGTCACTGAATTACTCACTCCTCTTGATCTTCTGGCAACCACAGCATCAACAAGATGGGTCCTATCTCAGTCCTGACTTGGACATTTTAAGTGTGTCTCACTGACAGTTTATCACCCAGGACTCCAGCTGGAAGGAAATTTTGAAATGTAGCTTTTAGACATCCAGCACTTTTAATACATGAAGGAGGGGCATATAAAGGGCAAGGATGTTGGCTGAGTGGTTATAGAAAACAGCTAGTATTGACATATATACACTACCAAATGTAAAATAGATAGCTAGTGGGAAGCAGCCGCATAGCACAGAGAGGTCAGCTTGGTGCTTTGTGACCATCTAGAGGGGTGGGATAGGGAGGGTGGGAGGGAGGAGATATGGGGATATACGTATGCGTATAGCTGATTCACTATGTTATATAGCAGAAGCTAATACACCATTGTAAAGCAGTTTCACTCCAATAAAGATGTTAAAAGATAAATAAATAAAATAAAATGTTTACAAATAATAAAAAAAAAGAAAACAGCACAACGTCTGACTTTGCTTTTGATTTTGAAATTTACATCTAAGACTGCTGTTGAACTTCTGGGAAAGTCTAATATCCTGATAAAAGATGTACCTCAGAAGAAATTCCCCTTCCTCTTTTGGGGGAAGATATTATATCTGGAACTAAGGTTTCTTCTTGCAGTCCTAGACGTCGATACTCAGGGTAAAAGCCAGTAAACTGGGGATAATAGTAGGAAGGGAATTACAGGGTCCTTGATGACAGAGATGTGTCAGTGATCTGATCAACGCTGAAAGAACTTACCTCCAAACTTCCAGGTAGATGAGACATTAACTCCCCTCACTGTTGGGTGAATATTTTTTTAACATGCAGCCAAAGAAGCCTTCCTTCCATGAGGTGTATATTGCACTTGTAGCTTGTAGAAACGACACTATGGAACTCACAAGGAATAGGCAATACCAAATTCTGAAATCACAGCTGATGTCACAAAAAATGGTTGAAGGCTTTCTCCTGAAATTATTCTATACAACCCCGTCATTCAGAATATGCAAGAAATTCCTCATAAACAGCACTGGCTGTCCACTTTCTTGACATTTCTACTTGTGACTTCACAATTTTGAAATAGTTAGGAATCTCTTATCTTAGAGCCCTTGTTCTGAAACTAATATATGCCTATGATAAAAGTTCTGTTCTATTTCAAACATTTAGAGTCAGGTAGTTTATATTACTCTTTCTGATTTAAGAAATTTATGCCATATGTTAATATAATCCACATGCCAAATTTTCTAGCAGAAAGATTGGTCCTGTTTAAGACATCTGCATCACCAGCTATCCTAATGACCATTGGGCAAACTGTGAAATCCAGCAAAGCTTTTCACCATTTCTTTGGGGTGAAGTACTTTTTTTTTAACTTTTTATTTTATATTGTAGTATAGTTGATTAATAATGTTGTGTTGGTTTCAGGTGTACAGCAAAGTGATTCAGATATACATATACATGTATCTATTCTTTTCCAAATTATTTTCCCATTTAGATTGTTACATAATATTGAGCAGAGTTCCCTGTGCTATACAGTAGGTCCTTGTTGGTTATCCATTTTAAATATAGTAGTGAGTACATTTCAATCCCAAACTCCCTAACTATCCCTTTACCCCACTTCCCCCCCCCGCCACCCTGTAACCATAAGTTCGTTCTCTAAGTCTGTGAGTCTGTTTCTGTTTTGTAAATAAGTTCATTTGTATCATTTTTTTTAGATTCTGCATATAAGTGATATCATACATTTATCTTTCTCTGTCTGACATATCCAGCTTTCTTTATGTCTGCTTGACCATCTAAAAGATTTTTAAAATCTATTTCAATGTTTACTGCATGCTGTGTCATATTTTAAAATAGGGGAAAAATATAAATTTGGAAATACTGATTATTCACAAAGTTTTGAATTTTTTGTCTGCTATTTGTTACTTGCTGTGTTATACAATGGGCCTGCAGGGTGAACAGGACACAGTCTCAGGAAGACACACTCTACCTGGGGAGACCCAGCTTCACAGTATCTCTTCTCAAAGTATCACACAGCAGTTGGGAAGTGCAATGACTTTGAATATTTACTAATACTAAATGATGTAGTCCTACTCTCACTGACGGAACATAGATTCCTAAGTTACTTAGTATACATTCTATAAAAACAACAATCATACTTCTCATCTTCTATGCATGATATGCCTTCATATTGCCTATTTTAAATGATTTTAATGGTTCAAATTTTATAAGAGCACAGTTCTATGCAAAGTATGAAATTAAAGCCCAGAGCATCAATAGCCCACTGATTCAGTTAATGGATAATCTGTACATGGTTTTACTGGAAAAATTGCTTATCGTCATCCTTCACTTGTAGAAAAATACATCATATGGAAGATTCACAGAGGGGTTGTTAATCCATCTAAAGGGAACCAAAACAATCTAGTAACTGTTCCAGTCAAAGTTACATTATTCTACAGAAGGAACCCCAAGCCACAGGTACTTATCACTGCAAAGGTTGATGTTTTGCTCAGACCTCATGTCCAGAGGGCTCTGCTCATGTGGTCCCTCAGGACCTGGGCTGGTATACCCTCCACCTTCCACAGAAGGGAGAAGAGGGCAGGGCTGGCCACACAGTGCCTTCTGTCTGCAAGTGTTACATGTCAGTGTTTCACATTTCCAGCCAAAGTATGGGGTTGACTGTGTTCTTAGATGCAGTCCTACCATGTGTCAAGAGCTAGAAGCATCACCCTGAGCTACCTTGGCCAAAGACAGCCCTGGTCATTCCTTTCACTCCCTGTAAGTGGCTCTGTGTTTTCTGGGAAAAACTGGAAAGGGGTTAAGTTTGCCTCTGAGCTTATCTCCTTTGCCAGATGTCAAGAGCCCCCTGTCCTCTGCCTTGCCTGCCACCAGCATCCATCAAGCCCTGACCTCCTCAGTGGGTACCATGTTGTTTTACTGCACCTTCCTCTTCTCATCCTAGCTGGGTACTGATGACTAAAGAAATGTAATTCCATTCATTCTATGATTATCAACATATTCAGCTATCCTAGGAAATATTTTCACCATGCAAGTAGAAACTATTTGCCCAAAATAATTCCTTATGTATAAGCAAGGTGTTATTTTTTGAGAACAGTTCCTATGAAATACTTGTTTACTTTGTGCATCTCACTCCTAGGACAAGGTTCAGATCTTCACTTGAACCAGTCTATTTGCCAGAAAGATGCTTCAGCCTGTATGAAACTTTCACTGTGTGCCAGGTACACAGGAGCCACTTTATATCAAATGTCTGGCTGGATCGCTCTGATTCCGAGTCTCTGACTCTATGAAATGGCTTGAATCTCTTTCTACATCTTCATGTGTTTCTCATTTGTGTGTTTCCTATCTCTCTCTGCCTCTTATACGACCAATTATGATGGCAGTCAGTGTCCACCTGGATATTCCAGTAAAATCTCCTTACTTCAAGACCCTTAACCACACTTGCAAAGACCCTTTTTTCCAAACAAGGTAACATTCATGGGTTCTTGGAATTAGAGTCTGGACTTGTTTTAGGGAGCCATTATCAGCCGATCACAGTAGACTTCCAGCCATTCTATCAGTCTTGGCCTTCTGGACTTTCTTTGAATAGTTAATGTTGAGCCAATAGTCTGACTCTTTTATTTTCCTTATCTTTACCACCTCCCCCACACCTTCTCAGTTCTTTATCTTTTGCTATCTTCTGGGAGTTTTCCTTTTTTTTTTTTTTCTGTCTCATGATGTCCTACTGGTTTGTCTTAATGTTCAGTTACCCTATTTAATTTCTAGAGTACATTCCCTTTTCTCTGATATTCTTTTTTCATAGTATTCCAATTTATTTATGTGGATGCAAATTCACGGGTGCTTATCTCTGTGGGTATTTCTACTCTCCTGCATTTACCCTGCTTATGCCGGGTTCTACTTTTCTGTTTGTTTGTTTTAGTTTCTCTATTTCATGTTAGAGGCTCTCCTCAAATGGCTGTCTTTCCTTGGTCACCTGTTTATATTTTTAAATGAGGCAGAAAAAAAAAAAGAACCCTGCAGGAGCTCTCTGCAAATGTGTGTGCAGGATGGGGGTGTGGGGAAGGGGAGGGACAGCTGGTATGCTCATGACCTTCACTCTTCACCGATCATGTAGGAAGCCAGAATTCTCACATGGACCAGACAACATCAACACCTTTCATCTTTGTCCTTTGAGTTTCAGGGACAAACCCTACAATCTCCTACTTGGCTCTTTAAGGTTTCCTGCATATGTTCTTTTTAAAAGCAGGATGTTAGAATGAATACTGGCCTTCAATAGTCAGTATTTCATTAAGTTCCCCAGCATCAGCTGTGCATTTGATCTCTTCTGTGCCTGGGATCCCTAGTTCTAGAGTTTCTCTAAATCAGTCTTTCTACTAATTAAAATCCTCATCTCTTGCTTGGGGCTGGGGGTGGCTTGGCTGCTCTGAATAGGAAGAGGGAATCTTTCTCCATAGCTTCATTCAGTTCCCCTGTTATCAGCTGGACAGAACACATAGTCCTTGCCCAAAACCCTAAAGTAGCCCCAGATCTATGTCAGCATTTGTTTTTTTTTCTAATTTTATAAAGTAACATTGTTGTGATGGTTGAATTTATGTCAACCAGGCTAGGCCACAGTACCCATATATTTGGTCAGACATGATTTTAGATATTTCCATGAAGGTATTTTTTAAATGAAATTAACATTTAAATCAGTGGACATTAAACAAAGCAGATTGCCCTCCAGAAATGTGGGTGGGCCTCATCCAATCAGTTGAAGGACTTAAGAGAAAAAGATTGACGTCCCCCAAGAAAAAGGACTTCTTCCTTCATATTGGAACTGCAACATCAACTCTTCTCTGGGCCTCGAGCCTGCTCCCTGCCCTGCAGGTTTTGGGCTTACCAAGCCCCACAATCATGTGAGTCAATCCTCTAAAACAAATCCTTATCTATCTATCTATCTATCTATCCATCCATCCATCCATCCGGTTGGTTCTATTTCTCTAGAAAACTCCTACTAATACGCTGACTGTCTCCCATGGTTTATATAACAATTCCTATGTTATATAGATTTTCTCTTTTCACCTTTAAAGCTGTCACAGTGAGGACCATATTTGGGCATCATTATCTATTAAGAGACATCTTTGTCTCTTAATAAGTGTGAGCCTTTGAAGGCAGGAAATGTGCCCTGTTTGTGCTTAGAAATCTAGTATCAAGCATGGAATTGACACAGGCCACTACATGAACAATTATTGACTTGGTCATTGTTTAGGATAACTTTTGAGACGGGTGGTCCACCTATGAGTGTAAGAGCCTTGAAAAGCCCTTGGTTCACAGGCCAAAGTGTTTCCCAGGATAGCTTTTCACAAAAAACAGGGCTGTTTTTTGAGCGTTTGTTTGTTGCCGCTATAAAAGAGATGAGAGCTAAACACCAACTCATTGTAGTGTCCTGCCCTTTCCTCATAGAGTTGGTGCAGTTGAGTTTTTGTGTGTTTTTTTTCCCTCTCCAGGGATGAGATTATTAAGCCTTTAGCTATAAGTTGATAAGATCAGAGAGACAATTATTTAGTTGAGATGAAAGAAAGGCCAAGGTTTCCCAGATGTCTCATTGCTATAATTTAACCTTGTTTAGTACCTAGTATTTTTAATGCCTTTTAAAAAATGTACAGACTGAGTTAACCTGGAGGGAGTCCTCTCATTTGGGCAAAGAAAAAATTACATTTGGTCAGGATCCAGTGGTCTTCAATGTACATTTTCACCCCCTAGGCTGAAAATCCCACAGTAAGAGGATTCACAATTCTTCATGATTTTGTAAAGAGAATCAGGAGTTAGCACTGGAATCCTGTTTAAATGGAGTTTTGTAAGCCTTTCTAAATATATTTCTTTTCATTGAAATAAAACAATGCAAGACACTAAATAAAGATATTACTCATGATATTGTATGTAGTCTAATTAATAATAATGGTTACTGTGTATTTATTATCTATTGCTTCATAGAAAAATTTGAAAGTTCTTTTTTCTCCTGGTATAAAGAAACACTTACAGGTTGGTATTTTGTCAATAATACACCCAGTACCAGACATCATTTTCTATTTCTTTCCTTCATCCTGGATTTTAGTGCCTCTCAGAATTGATCTTCCAGCGGTGATGACTCTCACTTTTCCCTGCACATACTATTACTGAAGTTTCAAATTGTGGAAGTTAGAATATGGTCAAAGGCAGTAAAATGTTGCAGAGTTGTGTCCCAAATCTCAGTGTGGATGATCCTAAATAGCTCTTCAGGTTAGGATCTGACCTTGGCATTGCAGGCTCAGAAACATGACTTTGTTGCCACACTGAGAAGGTCCATTTTTTGGAGACCATGCTCTTGAAAACCAAGCGCATAAGACTGACATAAAACCAGAGGACCAGATGGCTACTTCTATAATATGAACAATCTAACTGTTATTCAGAATGAAACATTCCTGTTGGCAAAACAAGCACAATTTCTCCTTGTGAGTTAGACCCAGGTAGGAAAGCCAGTCGGGTGGTTCACTAGTGAGAGAGTTTACTGAGCTTGCAATCTGAACAAGAGGCCAGGAGAACTTGGAGGTACCACCACCATGAATGTGCTGGTTTTGCTGACGGGAACATAATGTTGTAAGTCCACTGCCAGAGGATCCCTCTCCTCTGGACACTAGTGTTGGCCCCTTTCACTGGTGCTTCACTGGGCTGTCCTGGTGCCCATAAAAATGCCAGGCCCATGGGTCACTGCTATGCCTACCCTCTGGGCAGGAGTTCTGTTCCCTTTGTTCATTCATCTTTGACTTACATCAGTGACGGTTCTCTCTTGAGAGAATTGTCATATCTGCCCTTTCTCCACCATCATTTCATCCGATCTGTAGCTTTGCAACATTTTGAACCAGCATTGTTGTTGTAACCTGTATTTGCTGTTCTTCTGGTACCTCTGAGGTCGTCCAAATGATATCTACTTTCTTTAGATAAGAAAATATAGTAAACTATATTTTACACAATTATCAAAGGCCTTGAGCCCTTCCATCTTTTATGGACTGACTGTGGACAAGCACAGGTGTCCATGCATAACTGGGTGTTTGTTCTATTACACAAGGCTTCACTCAACCACCCAGTATGCACTATTTTAATATTAAACTTGACCCATAAAGAATGACTCAGATATATTTCATCCATTTATTGACTGAAATGTCTTAGTGGCAGTCCACAAGTGTGGGTTGGGGAAAGATAGTCAGTTCATGTGGTATAGTCTTCTAGCACACCTGAGGGTCAGGACTACAGCCATTTAGAATGGCACCAAATTCTGGGGCCTTTACCTGCAATATTTGTTTCTGAAGCAGTTTCCTTACTTGGGTCTGATGTGGACTTAACTCACTCAGAGGTTGAAAATAACTCCAGAGACAAACAAATAGGACACAAATAGCTTTAAAACACATTAAGAAACCTCATGGAGATCTCTGAACACACCTGTATTAAGCCCTCCACTTTTAAAAAACGCTTTGTGTCTAGGAAAGGAGTTGGAATAGTTTCTATCAATTTCAACAACTCAGGGGAGCCCTGTATCTCTAGAAACAGATTTGGAAGTATTTAGATAAAATTGATGTTGTTACCTCCTTAATCTTCATTAAACATTTATTGGAATCACAGGTAAAAGATTAGAGACTGTAACATTCATATGAAAATTTTCCATGCAATTTCTTCAATTTTTAGGGGATATTAACATTTAGTATTTATTCTTTTAGGATTTGGTATGTTTTTCTGGAAATGTGTTCCTTTCATCTAATTTTCATGTATGTATTCATTAATTTATTCCCTTGTTTATTAGTTCCTTTCTTCAATTTATTTAGGTTTAACTTGTTGTTATTTATTTTTCTAACTACTTGAGATAGATGTTGTTGAAGAAAAAAATCGCACCAGAGAAGGCAAGCAAACCGAAGTCGATTTTATTCTACTATTGTTGGTGATGGGATGAGAGTACAGAGCAAGTCTGGAAACTCAGCTCTGCTACAAAAAAAGGGAGAGCATTTAGAAGATCTGGGCAGGGAATCAACACACCTAACTCAATACAGGGTGTTCTCACCCCCAACCCCTACAGCAGACCCTGGATTCCAATTTTTGTTCCCTTAGACCTACAAGGGTGATCCAAAGCTCTGTGTAGTTTCCAAGTCTGTCATCTCTCTGGAATGAGAAGATGCTCCTGGAGGGAAAAAGCTTACAATGCTGGGCTCACCTGTCTGGTTTTCTTTATCTCTCCTGTCTTGGTCCCCAACACTTCAATAATGGGTGGTCCCCACCACCATTTCAGAGCTCCAATGTCTTCAAGCAAAATATATTTTTCAGCATTTCTAGTTATTCTCAACGAGCATATCTATTCTGTTCTTAAAAAGACATTTTTACTGCATTTGTCATATTTAACCAATAATGGATCTCAATGATTTGCTTCTTAAGAGATGAAATTGAAAACACCTAGCTTAAGATTTTGCTTTCATAGGGTGGGGATCGTTGTCATGGTGATCTTTTACTTTCCAAATCTCTTCACTTTTCCTTTTGTAACTCAACTTTGACATCTAAACGTTGAGTTTATTTTGTTGGTTTTATAGCTCATGCATCTATTATTCTTGTCTTGCTTACATGCCATCCTCTGTTTTCACTCTGACTTCAGTGTGATACGTGAGCTCTGATGTGGGTGTGCACATTAAGGAAAAGAGCATTGCAAACCTGTATGACTGTTCATATTATATGGATTTTGAAAACTAATCCTAAATAATTATGCAATTCTGCATAAGGCACATGCATCTTATTAATTTTACAACTGAATTTTCATTGTCTCAGAGACAAACATATAGATGACATAGGAGGCTGGATTTAGGTGGCTCTAACTTAGTTGTTGACAGATGTTTACTTCAATATGGCTTTGCATGAGTTCATAATGAGTAGCAGGGCAATTCCCCAAGCACTGCCTTGTTAATCATCTGTCACAACAACATGGAAAGTTGAAGACAGCACATTAATGTAGGTGGATTGCTGCTAAATTTTCAGACTGATGTCAATGGTATGCCATTAACTGTGAATTCCCTGGAGTCCCCCATCTTCCCAGCAGTGACCTAGTCCTGTGCCTGGGCTCAAGGACTGGTAGATTCCCTGTGGTCAGAGCACCTGCCCCAGAGAGAATGTGTTGGTCTTAGGGTGTCTACCTTCCTGACATATTGGGTGGGGCCTGGGCACATCCATGACCCTAATGTTCTCTCTCTCTCTCCCTCTTCTGCCACCCCCATGCTTTCTTTTAATGCTCTGTTTCCATATTGATACCAGCCCTTTATTGTCCCATTATTTCTTAGGGTCGTGTGGAGATACTCTTCAATCAACCCTCAGAAGCGAAGCTCCTATGAACTCTAATTGTTTCTTGTATTTTTCACTACTGGCTATTTGTCTCTTTGTCTTTGGAAAATTTTAGCTATTTTGGAAGCTTCTGGAAGGCAGCCAGTGTATGTGTTAAATCTTCATTCCCCAGCAGTCATTTCAGTTCCTGGCACAATATAGGCACTTAAGACAGTTTGAACAGATAAATCAATAACTCATTAAATGAGTGGGATGATTTGCGGTTGCTGGAGGGAAAATCCCCTCTGTGGAGTAAGAGAAAGAAGATACCAACATCATTCTCCCAGGCAGGCCCTAATCAGCCCTGCCCAGCTGGAAACCCAGGACTTACTGGTTCTTGTCCCTTCTTTGCCTCTTCTGCTGCCTCCTTATCCACTGCCATCTGTCACTGTTTGACAGATGCTTCTGTTCTTGCCATATTATGATTATGCTGTATTTTTTTTTCCAACTTGACTATCAGTATATTCTGTTATAAACACAGAATGACACTTACTGCTCATTCAGAAAACCTGGGATTTAATTCTGGCTCTGCCACTTTGGACAAGATTCTTCACTCTTCAAAGCCCCAGTTTGCATATCTGTAAATTGTGTGGATTTGACTAGATGAGATTCACCATCTCTTCCAGATCTCAATCCACACAACTCTACCAGGAACGCTGGGAGACACGCAGACACATGTGAAGGATGCTTTCCTGGCTTTACACCATCCCTCTCAGCCAGCCCACAATGCTCACATATGATGCTGGAACGTGCTTCCCTCATGGGTAATAGATGGAGGGACTGGAGTGGTGACACGGAGCATGGATATGACACACTTCACTTACCCAGACCCCACCAGAGGGAAGCGGCTGTCTATGCACTCAAATAAACCCATCAGTCAGGCAACACGTAGCATTTTGCAGGAAGCAGTTAACCTGTATGACTTCTACAGGACAGCCACATGCCACTGCAGGAGAGAAAGACTGTTCCCTACCGGAAAACTGCACACTTAGGAGAACAAAGCGTCATTGCTTAGCCCAGTTCCTTGGAACCTCAGAAATAACTTGAAAAACCGATGAGAGGACAAACAACGTCCTCAGACCCCTGGAGAAGAAAATTCACCATGTGAATGTTGTCAGCAGGATGGGCTCTGTGGCCTCCTATATGGACTCCAGGGTGGCTGGTGGGTTCCCTCCATCAGGAGTGCCCAGAGGCCTGCACTTGTTACAGGCAGTGTAAACTTGACAGCTAGCCGGCCTGCATCAGATGCCTAAACGGCAGCCCTTCTTTAGCTTAAATATTCTTTACATTCCTCTCCACTTGCCGACAGTTATATTTTCTCTCAAAGCCTCCCCTGCGTCAGAAATGCCTGATCCTTGGCTGTTGGATGAAGAGACTCAGGAAAGGAGAAAGCTATTTGAAAGCTTTGCACGAAGCTGGCCGCGGTTGTACAAATTAGGTTTACACGTCTGGGAAGATGGAGACATGAAGACATGAAAGATTGTTTTATAAAGTAAAGGAGATGCACCCACTGAGAAAAGAACATAAGACAATGCTCTTAAATCAGAGTAGAGGGAGAAATGCTTAATAGTTACATAAGTCTTCTAACAATTCAGCAGGTTGCAAAGGCTAAGGCCGGTGTCAGTGATGACTTTTTTTTTTTAAGTATGGGAGCAACTAGAATGGAATCATAGTTTCAATTTACTTTCTCTGGAGTGGGAATAAACTTTGAACATATCTTCAAGGCATAAATGTGGTGATTACAGCTGTGATGAACTATCTGCCCACTCACATCTCAGAGTGAATGCAACTGAATAATTTTAAATGTCTATGATGATTTAAATGTGGAATTATACAGAAGGAAAGTAAATCCATCTTGTTTAGGAGATTAGGTTAAGGCTACACGTTGGCCATCACAAGGGGGAAGAGCCCTGGTCCAGATGAGGCGCCCCTGGCGTTTCAAGTGCTCCCTTGGGAAGACACCTCCATGGTTCTCATAGAGGACAGTGATAATTGTGAGAGGAGAAGATAACCTTGACCCCAGATCTGATCCAGGGAGCCACCAGTAAAGTCACTGAGAGTGGTTACAGCCCTGGTGCTTCTGGTGGTGGGATCCTGGGTCAGGGGCCACGCCAGCACCGTGAACTCAGCACAGGTAAGTGATGGCTGGGAATGGTGCTGAACAGATGGGGGAAGGTAATGAGATGTCAGCCAAACACTCTGACCATGTCCTATCAAGGACACTTGGTCTATTTACTGTTCCCTTGGGCTGGCATCTTATTCCTGGTACCCACATGCCTCTCACTCACCTCCCTCATGGCTTTACCCAAATGTCCCCTTCTCAGGATGCTTCGATGACCAACTGACTTAAATTTGCGCCACTCTGCCCAGCACTACCCGCTCTCTCTCCAGGGCTGTTTTTCTCCATAATACCAATCAGCTAAACTACTGTACAGTTTCCTTACTTACTTTATGTATTGTCTGTTTCTTCAACATGAGGGCCTTGTCTGTTTAATTTTCAGGAGTATTTCAGAGCCTAGAAAAATGAAACTAGAACAGAGAGTTAGTATTTATTGATTGAATAAGTGAAAAGACAGCAATTACAAGTATTTTAAATATCCAAATTGAGGCAACAGAGCAACCAGCTAAGAAGGAGTTAAATTTGAGCTAAACACAGAAAACTTAGGTCATTAATAATAAAAACAAAAGCATTAAAATTGTTTAAGATTAATATGCTGAATTGGCCAAAGTGTGTGTGTGTGTGTGTGTGTGTGTGTGTGTGTGTGTGTATTTCATTTAGAAAGTGTAGATAATGTTAAACAGCAAAATGCTAAAAGAAAAAGAAAAAAAAATTACAATTGGAGTCCACTTGATTGACAAGGTATAGATTGTCTTGAACATCGATCATGTTTTGTATATAGAGGTAACTGTTAATTTTAAAAAGTTGAGATCAGTTATTTTGCAAAATAAGCGTGTCTTCAGTAGTTTTAATGGAGAGCTCTCTGTGTATCCCAAATAGTATGGGATTTGCCATTTAGAAAAAAACAATCATGGCTGTAAAATCATGCATGTAAATTCCTTTATAAACAATTATCTGATAAAGTTTTATACCTTTCCCCAAATATGACTAAGGACAGTATCAGTTAAAATGTTCATTACCGTGAACCCAACAGAGTTATGCATCCATTTGGCTTACTGTCCTCAAGCCGGTCATTCATTTATTCAGTCACTCGTTCAATACATATTAATTAATCAGCAGATATTTAGTGAGGGCCTGGTATGTGCAAGGCCCTGAGCTACATATTATGGAGGATGAAATGGCAGGCTTCCTGCCCTTGAGAAATGTGTTTCCCAGAAGGGGAGAAAAGGTATATTAACATCCTCCCTGCCAGCCCTCTGACTCCAAAAGCATACTATACTCAAGCAAAATGGAAAGAGCCGGGCCCCCAAGGAACAAGGATCAAGGGTATACACAGGGAGGGCTGAGCAGCCTGGCGAGGCTGGCACTAACGTGTCACATGCAAGTGTTGAAGGCAGGCTTGGCCACACTGCAGCAGATACTGAGAGCCAGTTGGGAGCTTGGACTTGATCCGTGCAACAGGACAGCATCTTCACACTGATTTAAAGTCTCAAGAGGAGAACTGGCGTAGCTAGCCTGGATGAATCTGACAGTTTGGGTTGCATTAAGAAGCAATACCCAATTGTATAGTTTTTCCCCAAAATGATGCCAAAAGAGTCTGCAAGATGTTGGAGTTTTGGAGCAGAAATTGGCTTGGATGTATGCTTTCAGTATGTTTGATTTATAAAGACAGGTAGCTACCTCAGCAGTGGCCAGAAGTAGAAAATAATTATTACAACACACATAACACTTGGCCCGAGCCTATACATGAGATTGTTCAGGGTGCCAGGGTTCCATCTGGAAAATAATCTTTCCCAGCCAGTGTGTGCCACGCAGCTGGTTTGGAAGGGCTCTGGGCAATCAGTGAAACAACCTGGGCATTTGATGAGCTCCAGGGCATCTATCCCGTTGGACCCCTAACAAATGGCTCGGTGTTGGTGCCGAGTGCTGTTTGGAGTTCAAGCAGAAACGTAATGTCTGGCACCTGCTCAAGACTGAAAATCACAATGGACCCCTTTCAAGGCCAGTTTTCCGTTCTTCACGCTCTGCTATAAGTCCATCTGCTCTTCGGTGAAGGACATAAAGGTGGGTCTTTCAGCAGCTGAAAGATACAGGGAGACCCGCTGGTGCGACCTCTGTTTGTCCCATGTCCTTCAAGGCCAAATTTCAGCCGAGAGAACCCACAGCAAATGAGGAGCTTCAGAACTTGTCTTGGTTCAGATGCTGAGCAAAGAGGCCCAGATGGGCAGCAGGAGGCGGTTGGAAAGGGGAGCGCTCCTTGCTTTCATTGTAGGGGTGAGAATTTGAACCTCCTTCCCAGCAAGCTGCTCACTTACTTTCGTCTATCCAAGTGTGTACAGTCTCCAACTAATCTTCGAGGACATTCCCCAAGGAGAAAGTGGTGGCCAGCTCTCCAATATACATGCTACAGGTCAGAGTCTGCCCTGCTGCCATCCCAGCGGAACCAAAGTGTTTTGCTCTGTTGTGTAGCACAGAAGATAAACCTAGTTCTGTCCATGGTTGTAGGAAATGTCAATTTCCCTATTTATATAATCCACCCAAATCCACTATGTCCTCTTAGAAATAGTCCAAGCACATGCACTTCTGAAGTGGGTTATAGCATCATCTTTATTAACAAAGAAGAGCAATAAGAAAACTAAAATATGTGCAGTAGAGAAAGAACATAGATACTTCTCTCATCAAAGTTTCCAAAGTCCCACGAAGAATCAGTCATTCTGACCACACCCTCTTGGTTTAATTTTCCTGCTGCTTCTGTGATGCTTGTCAAAAGAGCCTAAGTTAGGATAGGGGAAAATCAACTGTACATTCTCTCTTCATTTGCATATTACACAGACTCAACTTTTCTACCTTGGACATAATAATATAATGATTTTTCCAGATTTATAATAAAAAGTTTTAATTGGGATAAATCATGGGTTCCTAGTATCTGCAATAGAGAGGGTAAATTGCCTTTTTTCTGTCACAGGTAAAGCTGCAGGGACATCATTTTTTTTTTTTTCGCGTTACGCGGGCCTCTCACTGTTGTGGCCTCTCCCGTTGCGGAGCACAGGCTCTGGACGCGCAGGCCCAGCGGCCATGGCTCACGGGCCCAGCCACTCCACGGCTTGTGGGATCCTCCTGGACCGGGGCACGAACCCGTGTCCCCTGCATCAGCAGGCGGACTCTCAACCACTGCGCCACCGGGGAAGCCCAGGGACATCATTTTTAAGAGCTGGATGCAGACAGCAGCTGCCTTCAGATCCACCTGCAACTTCAAAGGCCAAGGATGGGCTGTGCTCCCAGCTAAATAGGCGCAGTTGGCCAGGGCACAGCATCTTGGCATCACCTGCAGCCTGGCCCATGGAAGACTGGCTGACAGAGCTTAGAGGCCGCTTCCTGCTCCTGGGTCGGGGAAGGGGACCAGGGACCAGGTGGTTTCCCAGGTGCTTTCGCAAATGCCAGGCTCTCCACACGCCGGGCACTTGCTTGTCCCTCCAGGGCTGGCACTGCTCTGGCACACACTTCCGTGGAAACAGGAATTATGGGGACTTGACACTGCTGCATCCCTGGCAAGTGAAAATGTGGCACAGAGGTTTGGCAAGGAAAACAAAGGGTGGTTTGCTGAGTACCTTTCTTGTGTCTGCTGGGACATCTGTCCTTGCCCTGACCTGGGAGGCATTTTCTAGACTCAGTGGGGAATCCAAAGGGCTCTCATCTCCCATGTAGCACTGGTCATTCTTCCCCAAATCCGTAGATTGCTAAGTGTCCCTGTCGATCTCTCTCTCTCTCTCATTCCTTCCCCATTTCTTTCCCCTTTCCTATTTCTCTCCATTCACTTTGCTCCCTCCGCACCCAATCATTCCAGCCCAGATTCTTACTATACAAATAAGTTTTTGATTTTAATATCCTGTGGGGAGAAAAACAAATCCTGGATCTCTCCAGTAAAGTTGTCTGAAGTGGCTTCCTTCCTAATTACTTATTCATTTAAAAAATCATTGCATTCTATTATTTTTAAGTTACAAGTCATATTAGATGGAGAAATAGTTATTATTGGTCCTGTCTTCAAGGCTTCTACCATCTGAGAAAGATGGGGTAGCTGAGGAGCCGCGCAGCTCGGGAGAGGACAGTGGTGCTGGTGATGTGGGAAGGACCGGAGCTCGAGTTCGGCTGGCTGAGCACAGGCGGTGTGGGTAAGTAGTGAGATGCGCCTTGCTTGCATCCAAAGACCAGTGCTTGCCCTGTGTCCCCAGAGCTGGGGAAGGGATATGGCCATCCGGGGGGGTTCACTGGAATGAGAGGTGTCTTGGTACTGAGACTGAGGCCAGGGTGGACAGGGAGCAGGATTCTGTGCGGGCTTTTCCTTCCGTCACCATGGAAACGAGAGCATCAGGGGAGATCCCAGAGCCTCGGGATCCATGATTGCCAGACCTTAGGAGCCACTGCAGGGGCTTCTGGAGACTCCATGGTGCTGGTGGGATCTTTCAGATGCCAGAGCAGCTGCAGCAGCCTGGATGTTTCTTGAGGAAAACGCATTAAAAGGTGACTCTGGTCACAGCAGCTCTCCTCAGAGGGTGTGGGCCCTCCCCTCCCCCTGCCCCTCCCCCCCTCACACCCGTGGCCCCAGACTGACCACTGAGGCCATGACAGGAGACAGACGGGGATGGGGAGAACCGAACAGGGACCACAGCACACGTGGGTTGTGCCTCTCTGTTCTCCATGCTGTACAGATCGCAGCGTCCCTTTGTGCTCTCTAGTGCTGGAGCCGGTGAAGGCGGGGATTCAAAATGTCTTCAGAAGACAAGGCTGAAAACAGCATTGAGGGCTGCTGTCTGAGCAAAGCAACCCCCTCCCTCCTCCGTCCTCCCTCCTCCCTCCTCCCTCCCTCCTCCCTCCCTCCTCCCTCCCTCCCTCCTCCCTCCTCCCTCCCTCCTCCCTCCGCCCTCCCTCCTCCCTCCTCCCTCCCTCCTCCCTCCTCCCTCCCTCCTCCCTCCCTCTTCCCTCCTCCTTCCTCCCTCCCTCCCTCCCTCCTCCCTCCTTCCTCCCTCCCTCCCTCCCTCCTCCCTCCCTCCTCCCTCCCTTCCTTCTTTCCCTCCTTCCTTGTCCTAAGCAATCTCCCCTGGATTTGGGGCTCCATCTCAGGCCCTGGTAGAATAATTTCTAGAGGACTTGTGTGGGAGACACATTTTCTCTTCTCTCACCTGTCCCCTCATTCATCCGTCCCTTTATTTATTTGCCCCCCAGACACTGGAAGAGCACTCAGGCGGGCCAGCGGCTGCTCTGGGTGCCTGGGCTCTGGGGATGAAAGCTCTGGTTTTGCGTCTGGGAATCAACAGTCCGAGGCAGAGGAGGGGCACGGTGGGCGGCCACCTGCTGCGGTGGACACGTGGCCGGCGAAGCGACAAGAAGGCCACAGGAAGTGTGTTGGAGGCATTTCCCATGAGAAGATGCCTCTTGGGAACCCCTCCCTCCGTCACCCTCTGTGCGGGCTTTCAGCTGGCAGGGGAAGGTGTTCCAAAGGCAGCAGCCCACCCCCTTATTTACAGCAGCCCAGGTCACGTGGGTAGCACATCTGGTTTTAAGGTTATTTGCTGGACTTAGATTTCCCGCTGCTGACGCTCTCCTGGAGAAGGTGTGACTATTTCAACCACACGCAGGTGTAAGGGGACCCGGGAGGTTCCCGGGTTCCTCCCTCCCATCTTCCCGGTTCCCACTGCCCCCTCTGTGTTGTCAAGGTCAGCAGTATTTGCAGAGGCTCCCTCCCCAAGGCCGCTCTCTGGAGAGGTACAGACCGGTTCGCAAGTGCGTGCACAGCTGCACGGGCTGCAAAGGCGTCCCCCGGGAAGCCCGCCTGCGGGCCCTCCTGTCCGCCCCCTCGAGCCCCGCGGGCCCCGCCCACTCAGCCCGAGCAGCAGGTTCTCGTTCCCACCGGCAGAGGGCGCGCGCGGCAATCTGGTCGCGGCCCTGGGCGCTGTGATCCCCCGCACCTGGTGGCACCTGCTCACTGGTCAGCGTCAGGACTGCCTTTTGCTCGTGTCAATCAGTGCTGTGCCCTGGACACGCTCCGCGGATCCCAGCGAGCGCCGAGGACCGTTCCTGTCGAGAACCCCTGATTACTACGCAGAGCTTTGAGGAGTCCTCAAGCGGTGCCACTGAGTGCTCCCACCTGCCAGCGAGACTGGGTCCTGTGGGCGAATCCCGCTTCTCAAGAGTGTGCAGTCCACTACTCCTGGTTACGTCATGCAGGGCGTTGCAAACTCCAGAAAACTGAGGCCAGGTGGAAGCATCGGTTGGGCCGTGACCCCGATCCCCCAGGTGCCTCAACAGTAATTCTGCTCCTTCTTCCTCAGTCCTAGCACTGCTGGTTTTTCGTTTGTTTGGTTGGTTGCTTTGTTTTTTGGTTTTGTTTTCCTATCCCTAGGTCCTCAGTAATTGGAAAACAGTAATGTGCTTAATAACCCAAGCATTTGTCTTTACTTTTAGCAATAACTATAAAACACACACCAAATGTGGCATCAGAAATGTGTCTGGATATCAATGTCAGTGACACATAGGAGACATTAGGGTTTCTCATTCCCTAAAATAAAATGGCAATCTCAGTAAGTTTCTTGGTTCAGTTCTGATAAACTGCACTAACAGCCAACATACTGAGAAGTTTCCCACTTTTAAAATTTTTCTTTTTTTTTTTTTTGCAGTGCAGACAATTCCTCAGCTTCATGACATTAGCTTTTAACTTTGATTCATGAAGTAATAAAGGGATCTCTTATTCAAGAAGCCACTTATCCTGCTAAAAATTCTTTCTTTATTAGCCTGTAGCAGTCAGCCATTTCTTAAAAAGAGCCAGATTCCTTATCTCTTGAGAGAGGGATGGGAGAGACATATAAATAGTACAGCAGCCAGATTGGTAATTTGTCAGAAACTCATGAGCAATTAAGTCCAGCTTCTCAATTATCCTGGGGACTATCCCAAAGCCAGAAGTCTCAGAATTTATCGGAGGCTCAATGTGGATTCTCCTTGTGAGATGTTGGCTACAACTCACTTCTTGGTTAGCATTTGGTTTGAGGAATTTGCATTTGGAGCATCTCTAAATAAGCATGATGGGCAAATTGCTCCAAATTGAATTCATCTGAGACCTTCCTTATGGACAGACTCTAGCCCACGACTACCTTACTGAGGAAACTTTCAAAAACTTTATTTCTCTCTGGACACTGAACAAAGGTCTTGTGACCTCCTGAGATGATGTAACAGGAACTGTGATGAGGCCCCGCTCAACATTGCTCACGTCTGTGCTCAGCCTGGTCCCGCATGTGCTCTATGGTATGTGGGAATTCTTTCATTTCCCCAGCAACCTGCTTTTCTGAGCTTACAGATGCTCCCAGATTCATGTTATCAACCTGCAGATTAAAGACAGAATAGGTGGGGCTGAATATGACATCTGAAATATGTGAGTAGAGTGGAACTGCTTTGTTATGGGAGGAGAAAATGGCCAACATTTAATCATCTTTCTCACCATATACACAGAAATGATACTCTTTTGCTAGAAAGCCATTTAAGGGATTCAGAGAGTTAGTACCTTTCTCTCTCTTTCTTGAAATGTGGGGTATATTATGTTTTATTCTTTTCATTTGCAACTGAGTATAAGAAATGGAAACAAGACCTTTGTTTAGCTTTTCTCTCATCACTGTTCCTACTCATGAGAGATCCCAGGCACTTCCCACAAGATTAATGGGTCCTTTAAAGTTTCTTTTGCATCCCCAATTTAAAGAGTTGCATATTTCATGAAATGCCAACCAGGAGGTCACCAGCATGTGTGGGCAGGCACTTTCTGCAGCAAGTGATAATCATATGCTCTTTCTGCCATTGGGAGACACTGGACCCAGTGTCTGCAGGCTGGTGAGTGGCAAGTCCTCCTGTCTTTAAAGAGACTGACTTATTCAGGTCAATAGACATTGGGCAGAGGTGTTCTTGTGCCATTAACTCCAGAGAATGGCAAAAGATAGAACTCCCCCAAGGGGCTGATCTGAGAATAAAGACACCAGATACATAAGACTTTCAGATAAAAATATGACAGGTCATTTATTTATGCTCTATTGTCACCTGAATATCAGTTGAATGAGTGAGTAACAGTGGGATAATCAAGCAAAGAGACATCTGCAGGACATTCAGGTACATTTAGACAGAGCCCAAAGAAATGTTAGCAAAGGGTGAGAAGTTTTTTTAGTTCACTTCTTTTAAACACTGGGATAATTGCGTGTCAGAAAAGACTTGTTAATGCATAGATGAATAAATAATAAACCATGAATGAATGCAGAAAAGCATAGGGAACAAATGGGAAATTAAACTGAGTATAATTTAGCTAAAGTACATGATATTTGAAGGGACATTAGGGAATTATAAGATGGAAAGCAGGATTGTAGAAGCTTGAATGTGGAATAAAAATTATGGTAATACGCTGCTATATTTACAATGGATAACCAACAAGGGCCTACTGTATAGCACAGGGAACTCTGCTCAATATTATGTAACAACCTAAATGGGAAAAGAATTTGAAAAAGAATAGATACATGTACATGTATAATTGAATCACTTTGCTGTACACCTGAAACTAACAAAACACTGTTAATCAACTGTATGGTTGATATATATATAATATAAAGTTATATATATATAATATATATATATAATATATATAATAATAAAGTTTAAAAATACATGGCGATATGTATTGGAAGGGGAAGTGATAACAGACATACAAGTTAAGTTGCTACAATAATCTAGCACTTCCTCAGTTGAGATCCATGGGTTATAAATTTTATATTGTTATATCACTTATAGTAAGGATATTACAATAATAGGGGTAAATAAAATTAAACATTTTTTAAACTGATCACTGTGTATTTCCAAGGAGGATAAATATAAGGCAGAATTTAGAAAAGTTATTTGATCCCTAGAGCAGTTTTTTTTCTCAAGGAAGCTCATAGGACTCCTGTTCTGTGGGTAACACTTTGGGAAACTCTGGGTAGGAGGTTGTAAGGGTCTGATCCAGACTCTGAGGGTTGAAAGGGAGAGAGGAAGGAGCAGTTCTGCGAGCTGCTGCTGCAGAGGTGGAGCCAACAGGACAACAGAGCATCTCATGAGATGGAGGAGAGAATTCGGACATGGTGGATCTGGCTGGAAGCATAGGAGGCCCCCTGCCCATATTCCTGAACACCCCTCCCTTCAGGCTCACAGCCCAGCCTTCCTCCTAAAGCACTTGTGGCTCCGTCCCTGGCTGTTTTCCCCCATCAGAGGTGTGCACGTGAGACTGACTGAAAGTGCCAGCAAATCAGCCTCCAGATGATGAAGGATGGGAGGCTGATGGGTAAGTACATGTTTTCTCATCCCACAGAGCAGTCTACACAGTCTCCTGGAGCCCCAGGAGTCTCAGCTTTCCACAGTTGTAACTTGCTCCGGAAGGCACCCCGCTCTGGCCTTCTCCCGCTCCATCTCTCTCTTCCTCACTCTTACTGGTGCTTCCTGGGATCGCCTTCCAAATTCACCATTTTCACCCAAATCCTGGTCTCAAGATCAGTTCCAGGAGAACTCAAACTAAGGCGGGTGCTTAACTAAAGAAGAGAAGTACTCACCATTTTCATCACAATTCTTGTGTACTACTTTATCCTTTTCTGTACAAGTGCTCCAACTCACCTTCGTATCTGCCCACCTGTCTATCCACCTGTCATCTAGCAATCAATCAGCTATCCATCCATCTGATCTGTCATCTATTTATTTATCTATCCATCCATCAAAATAAAGGATACAGGTAAATATGCAAAACTATTGTCATCACTGGGAGAATTGACTGAGTGCGTGTGTGTGTGTGAGTGTGTGTGTGCGTCTGTGTGCCTTTGCATGTTGTTCAAGTACTCTAAAACAATATATGCTTACTTTTATATTTAGGTGGGAAACTATAAATGTTTTTTAAATGCTTATCTAAAAGACTAAACAATTCATACTCAACTTCCGCACTCTGCTGGCACACTCTTCCTTGGAAGAAATGGCAACTTCACATTAATATGTCTATTCAGCACCTCTCTCCCTTAAACATGTGATTTCACTTAAAAAAAGAAGGAAGACAGAGAAAGGAATCAGAGCATTTCACTGACTAGCTAATACTATCTTAGTTAGGAAGGAGGTGGTGAAATGAAGGCTGTCTCATCAGCTTCTTTGGGAGCTGGTTCCCTTCTCCTGCTATTTGAGGCATTTACTACAGGAATATAGCATTCATCACATTGCCTTCACGAGGGATTATGATTCATCCTTGCCTACACAGATCCACTAAACAGCTTTGGTTTCTGAATCAGTGACATTTCAGTCCTTGGTACCGTAGACCATTTCCATAAAACATGTACGGTCACGAGGATGCCCTTAAATTTAACTCAAAGACTGAGTTTGAGATATCTTTGTCAGAAAGATCAGACTGGTTAATAGGGAGCTAGAAACTGTATGTATGCGACAAAGAGTGTCAGTGTCCTACCTGATGGGGCTGTGCATGGGGTGGGGAGAAGACCTGAGGAAGAGGCAGAGAATTTTGGGTTCTCCAGTTCCAATCCAGCGTGATGTGCTGTAGGGCTCCTGAGAGCACTGCAACCCAGTGGGTGACTTCCAGAGAGTTTCCATGGTGTGTGTGGTGTGTGTGGTGTGTGTGTGTATGTGTGTAGGTGTGTGTGGTGGGTGTGGGTGTGTAGGTGTGTAGCGTGTGGGGGTGTGTAGGTGAGTGTGTGTAGTGTGTGTGTAGGTGTGTGTGGTGTGTGTAGGTGTGGGGGGGTGTATAGGCAGTGTGGTGTGTGTGTAAGGTGTGTTTGGGTGTGTAGGTGTGTGTGGTGTGTGTGTGGTGTGTGTGTGTATGTCTGTGTGGGTGTGTGTAGGGTGTGTGTGGGTGTGTAGGTGTGTGTGTAGGGTGTGTGTGTAGATGGGTGTGGTGTGTGTGTATGTGCGTGTGTGTGTGTAGGGTGTGTGTAGGTGAGTGTGTGGTGTGTGTGAGTGTGTGTGGTGTGTGTGTGGGGTGTGTGTGTAAGTGTGGGGTGTGTGTGTGTGGTGTGTGTGGATGGGGGAGTATGTGTGAGTGTGTGTGGTGTGTGTGTGTGGTGATGTGTCTGGGTGTGTGGGTAGTGTGTGTGGGGGTGTGTGGGGTGTGTGGGGGTGTGTGAGTGTGTATGTTCCATAGGTGGGTTGAAAATCTCAGATCATCAGGGCGGGGCTGGCATTAGCTTGTCCTCAGCTACTGTAGGCCTGAGAGAACCCACGTATTTACAATACGGAGGAAGGAGGGGGCCAGAAAAGGCCTTGGACTTGAACCCTGGTCCGTGTGCTGTCAGCTCTCTGGCGGTGGCCATGGCAGTTCAGACATGGTGGCGAGGGAAGTGTATGGCCAGGCAAGGGTGGAAATGGCTTTCCACCATCTTTCTAGATTGTGACTCTTGTTACTTTCAGAACTATCAACCGTAATTTTATTCTCTTTAAAGAGAATTCAGCCACCATTCCCCGTGACAACAGACCAGTATGACAAGCAGCCAGCCTTGATATAGACAACTGTCAGATAATCCTTTGCAAGTGGCGATAAAGACTTAAGCAGAGGTTTCTGGAGGGCAGCAGTAGCTGGCAGTGCTGGGCATCAGGGGAACAGAAGTGCATCCTTCAGCACAGGGGGCTCCCGCCTCCTTTTCATGCCGGGTCCCCTCTCCCACACTATCGGTCCCCTTCATCTTCTCCTCCTCCCCAGCGGCTTTCTTCCCTGTCCACTTGCCCCTCCCCCTCGGAGGGAAGGACCAGGGGGCTACCTTGCAGCCAGAGGAGGGCAGAAGAAGCACAGCTACAGTCTTAAGCAGACCCTTGGGAAAAACATTTGGTCTGATCCGCCACACTACGTGCAGAGAGCCCTGTGCTGGTCATTTTCCATCTGCCCCTCTCGGCCCATCCCTTCTGGCCTCCATCTTGCCTGGGCTCCAAGGGGACTAAGGCCTGCAGTCACGAGCTCCCCTGACCCTCTGGTTTCTTGTCGAGGATAGTTAATGAAGATAGGGACAGAGAATAAGGTCTGTGCTTCAGACCCAGGTGCTGTGGCTCCATCCCTCTAAGTCCCTGCTCCTCAGATCCAGCTCTCTCACCTGTCTTAGGTGAGCTCTTCCCTCCCCTCCTTCTTTAGCTGCTATTGCAGGCCACCTGGGCCCTCGCTGGTTACCTGAGCTAACTTACATGTCCACGAGTAGCCCCTTCATTGAACTCGTTGGTCAAATCTCTTTGAGTGGGACTCTCTTGCAGAGACTGACTGACAGCATCTCTGGTGTTATAGTGGGTGAAGCCAACAGCCCCGTAGGGGCATAGAGGAAGGATAAGGGACCTTTAATTCAGTCCCTTTCCTGGGTTCCTTCTGTTTAAGCAGGAGACTCATCTCTTTCCTTGAGCTGGCAGCATCAGCAGACATAAGCTTCCCAACTTCCTGCCTGTGTTTCAAAACCATCCCAGAGCAGTCTGTTTCACAGCAGAGGTGATGTAGGTTGGCGGCTGGGTTTTCTCCAGATCACGGGTGAACGGCTTGTGACTGTCTGGTTGTTTGGGAAAACTCGGCCAGCTGGGACACGTATCCATGGTCGCCAGATGCCCACACACAGCTCTGCATCACCACCCAAAGATGCTGTCCATGGGAATTTGCTTTTCAACTGTTTCTTAGCTCTTCCTGTTTATTTCTTTCCAAACAAAGAAACAAGGACAGAGTCCCTGGTAATTTGCCCCTTGCCTTGCGGATTCTGACCAGTGAAGCTGCCCACATTTCCCTCTGAAGGCTTCCTGAGGGGTGGAGAGACAAGCCCAGGACACGTGGACTTTCACCCTTAGGGCTGTCAAGCTCCTGGATCTCAGAAACACCAAAACTGGACACGACAATTCTGCTCTCTCAGGAACTCTATTATTGTTCTTATTTTGTTTCCTCTAACTGTCTGCCCACCCCAGCCATGTTCCAAGCATCATTCTTGAAACCTCCCTCTCTTTCATCACCCACCCAGATCACAACCCACTCTTGGCAATTCCATTTCCTCAGTGTTCTTAAATCAGATTCACTTTCTCCATCCCCACCAATGGCGCCCTATTTTAATAGACTGCCACCTCTCCTGGAATACCGTAACACGTTTCTTCCAAACTGGTCTCTTTGGCTCCTATCTTGGCCTTCAAAATCTTTTTCCACGTTGCTGTTAGTGTGTTCTTTCTACCCACACCTGATCACACGCCCCTGTAACTCAATACGCTTCAATGGCAAACCTTCAGTTAACGCACAGGGGATAGCATGTCCCTCACCCCCTGACCCTGTTCATTTGTCCAGTCCTGCCCCTTGCCAGCCCCAACTTCTACCTTTTAATCCCACTGGTTGCCAACCTGGGACTCCCCTGACAGAAACAAAATAATCTTATACCAATTTCTTCTTCAGTTTTGCCTTTCCTTCTAAACTGCTTACCTATTTCTTCCTCCAAAAAGAATAGATGTTTTTAGAATGTCAACTTGACCTAGCTTCCCGTTCAAAATGTAATGCCACAACCCAAACTGTGACATAATCGATTCAGCTCTGACAGTGTGAAATCCCATCGAATCACCTGTAATCTTAAGGAGAGGACAATCTGCTCACAAAGCAGGCATGAGCCCTGAAGCAGGAGAGTGGGGCCTCATGGTAGGAAGAAAGTAAAGAGAGCTCTATCCGTAAGCCTCCATATCATCACCGTCAGCACACATTCTCTCTCTCTCTCTCTCTCTCTCTCTCTCTCTCTCTCTCTCTCTCTCAAACCTAAAGACTTTGTTGGATTGGAATCTCCATCAAAGAATCCAATAATCACAAACAATCATCCTGATGTATTAATGCACATGTGTGTGTTTGTGTGTGTGTGTGTGTGTGTGTGTGTGTGTGGTGGGGATAAGGATCATCTCTCACATGAAACCATAGATGTCTCCTTGGCTTAAAAAAGCCCTCCCTGGCATTTCACTGCCTGGAAAATGCTTTCTTATCTTTCAAGACCATCCAATCTGTTACCGCAGCATTTTTACATGTGTCTGCAGCAAAATTCATTTATTTGTTCATTAGCTCATGCAATTCACTTCTTTATTTCACAGGTATTTATTGTCATTCTCCTTTGCAACATCATCCAGCTTTCTTAAAAATCCCTGTAATGGGGCTTCCCTGGTGGCGCAGTGGTTGAGAGTCCGCCTGCCAATGCAGGGGACACGGGTTCGTGCACCGGTCCGGGAAGATCCCACATGCCGCAGAGCGGCTGGGCCCGTGAGCCATGGCCACTGAGCCTGCGTGTCCGGAGCCTGTGCTCCGCAACAGGAGAGGCCACAGCAGTGAGAGGCCCGCGTACCGAAAACAAAAAAAATCCCTGTAATGTTCTGTTGCCCTTGGGTTGAGGACAAAACACCTTGATGTAGGTGACAAAGGTTTACATGGACTGATCCCGTCTCATATCTCCAACCTCTCCCTGGAAGTGACACACATCTACCCAATAACAGTGCAAAGGCATAAGATCAGTGCAATAGGACAGCCTAGCATATATTAATAGAACATTTCAGTGCATAGGAAAGGGCTCTTTACAAATCATGGAGAAAATGAAGATTACTTGCTACATATTTTTGCATACATGTTGTATCATTTGTCTATACTTTTAGCTGTTTAGGAAAGTCTCCATAGATTGTGATCTCACATCATGATTCAATATCATCCCAAAGAGATGAAAAAGGTAAATTCTGAGATTAAATGTAAGTTTATTTTAAATGAGAAAGTATTGATGTTTCACTAATTTTTTTCTACTACGATTGATTTAACCTTATTATCACATGAAATACAATAAAAATTGATATAGCGTAAGCTGGGATGAAGTGAGAGAGTGGTATGGACATATATACACTACCAAATGTAAAATAGGTAGCTAGTGGGAAGCACCTGCATCACACAGGGAGATCAACCCAGTGCTTTGTGTCCACCTACAGGGGTGGGATAGGGAGGGTGGGATGGAGACGCAAGAGGGAGGAGATATGGAGATATATATATATATATATATATATATATATATATATATATATATATATATATAGCTGATTCACTTTGTTATGCAGCGGAAACTAGCACACCATTGTAAAGCAATTATATACCAATAAAGATGTTAAATAAATAAATAAATAAATAAAATATTTTCAAAAAAGCAAAAAAAAAAAAATAAAAAGATATATACATGTGAAAGAAAAACGTTGAAATATCAGAAATATTGAGATGTAATTCTGCAACAAGCTCTTCTTTTTAAAAAAAATTTATTGGAGTATAGTTGATTTAAAATATTGTGCTAGTTTCTGCTGTACAGTGAAGTGAATCAGTTATACCTATGCATATATCCACTCGTTTTAAAATTATTTTCCCATATAAGTCATTACAGAGTATTGAGAAGAGTTCCCTGTGCTATACAGTAGGTCCTTATTAGTTATCTATTTTATATACAGTAGTGTGTATATGTCAATCCCAATCTCCCAGTTTATCCCTCCCCCTCTTGCCCTCCTGATAACCATAAGTTTGTTTTCTACATCTGTGACCCTATTTCTGTTTTGTAAATAAGTTCATTTGTACTTTTTTTTAGATTCCACATACAAGTGATATCGTATGATATTTGCCTTTCTGTGTGACTTACTTCACTCAGTGTGACAATCTTTAGGTCCATCCATGTTGTTGCAAATGACATTATTTCTTTCTTTTTTATGGCTGAATAATACTCCATTGCATATGTGTACCACATCTTCTTTATCCATTTCTCTGTTGATGAACATTTAGGTTGCTTCCATGTCTCGGCTATTGTAAATAGTGCTGCAATGAACATTGAGGTATATGTGTCTTTTTGAAGTATGGTTTTCTCTGGATATATGTCCAGGAGTGGGATTGCAGGATCATATGGTAACTCTATTTTTAGTTTTTTAAGGAACCTCCATACTGTTCTCCATAATGGTTGTACCAATTACATTCCCACCAACAGTGTAGGAGGGCTCCGTTTTCTCCACACCCTCTCCAGCATAAATTCACATTTAATCTAAGGATGGGGAAGGATTTGTCAGTATAATAGCAAGAGAAGTAAATTCAAGAATAAACATTAATTGATTTGATTAGATATAGTTTTTCATCACATTGGCAACATTATAGGCAAAATGAAAGCACCAAGAAACTTAGGTGAATATTTGCAATGTGTTTGATGAAGAAGTTATGCCCTAAATACGTAAGAAATTCATACACATTGATTACTAGTTCACTGGCATCTCCATGGAACAGTGTTCAGCAATTTTAAGTGCTCTGAATAATATGAGCTTTTTATTACTTTGTTGTTATTGTTAATATTGGTATTACTAAAATACAGGGAGAAAATATAAGGTCTAAAGTTCATAAAAATAAAGGTAAAACACATAAAACAATGTCTATGCTCACTTGTAATCAGTGAACTTTAAATTCTGAACAGATATAATTTCTATCATTTTATCAAAACTTCTAAAATTAATATCAGTACTAGCAAAGGGTATTCACTTTGTGGGAATAATTAATACTATTTACCAAATGTTTTCTTGGTTTTTATCCTTGGGGCACTTTTCTGCTCCTGAAGGTAGGTGTGGCCATGCAACCCTAACTCTGGACAGGAGCACGTAGGCAGAAGTGGTGTGTGTCCCATGTGGGTGAGCTTCCAGATCCCTCTAGCATATGGTGACACCGTCTTCCCAGCCAAGGCTAGAAGCACATTTTCCACGCAGCCTCCTTCATCCTAGGTTCTTTGAGAATGATGACGAACAGAAAAGCTGCCAACCTGCAGTAGACTTGGGACATGGACAAGAAGAAAACCTCTTTATGTGTGTGTTAAGTTCCCGAAAGAGCAGTGTTTGTTATTGTGAAGTAGCCTATTCTGGTTGGTGCCACCCACAGGGAGAGTATAATTTGGAAGCATCTTTCTTGAAAACAATTTGGTAATATATAGAGCAGAAACTAACACAGCATTGTAAAGCAATTATACTCCAATAAAGATGTTTAAAAAAAAGAGGTTTTAAAGCATCTTAGATTTGGGTTGACTGATTGCCATTCATTCACTTATTCATTAGGTAAAAATTTTGTGAACTTGCTATGTGTTAGAAAACCTGGTAGTCTCAGGGAAAACAGAACAGACAGGGGCCAACACAAGACCTTACAGCAATTTCCTCTCAAACGTTCTTTCCTAAGAACTATTAAAAATATAATTAATAAATAAGCAAAAAACATGCAAAATGCACATTTTTATCTGTTATATTAGCCAGGTGGATACAAGGCAAATATCCAAGAATAGGAGATTATAGAATAAAATGTATTCTATCTATGAAGTAAAATGTTCTTGCTTATTTATAATTTTAAAATAATATTCATAGACATGGCAAATGCTAACTGTAAAATAACTGGTGAAGAAAGTAAAATGGTGTTCAAAGTATAGCATAATCTAAATGTTATAAAGTATAGGAATATATTATAAAATAAGGTAAGGTTATACTTATAAGGTAAGGTAATGTTATACTTCAAATTATTATAAAATAAGGTAATGTTATACTTCAAATTATTAAAGTTAATTATTTTGGGTAAAAAGAAAAAAGATATTTTTTTTGTTGCATCTTTTGTATGAAAAGTTTAAAAATGGACTTGCTGTATTTTTTAAATAAAATTAATAAAACAAAGTCATTGAAAAAACCTTCCCACCATTCACAGCTCTGCTGAGGATGAATTAAATTACATTTTCAGAGTGCTTACAATTTATGCATAACAACCACAGCATTAATACAACAAAACACAGACCTAACTCCAAAAGAAACAGAAGGATAAAAAGTAAATTATAATCTGATCCAGAATGATAAAACTGTTTGGAAAAAAATATTTCCAGTAGTGGAGTGCTCTAAAAAATACATTGGCTTTAGTCCAGTAGGACTATAATATGCAATTAAAGTATAAATTTACATAATAATAGTCAATTCTCAGCCAACTTCTAATTTTAAAACTGAGAACACTGAGAAAACAGAAACATAGTCTGAACAGTGGAGTCAGTTCTCAGTGACCCTCAGGAGTAAAAGGAGGTGGAGGTTATGCCATCCACTGTTGGTGAGACCATGCTGAAATTAATCACACTGGACACGGGGTAGAGCCAGGCTTTATTCTTGTTCAGGGATTTCAGTTATACATATATATATATATATATATATATATATATATATATATATATATAAAATCATAATATAAAATTATAAAATACTGAGTCAGGTAAAGAGAAAGATTTATTATTGTGGAGGAAATAAATATGTAGTCAGTAAATTTATTATTATATAATATGATATAAAATTATAAAATAACATTATATACATTATATTATATAATATATGCATTATAGTGACTATATATATATATTTATTTCTCCCACTATAATATATATCATAATTTTGTATTATATAATAATATGTATTATACTGACTATATATTTATTTCCTCCACAATAATAAATCTTTCTCTTTAATTGATTCATTGGGGTACTTTTGTGGTAAGTGGTTCAATTACTTCTACTTTTTTTTCTTAAATAAAGAAATGCAGGCAACCTTTCTGTTTCTGTAAAACAATTTAGTCCAAAAACTATTTGGTGGGGTCAGGTGAGGTTGGCTTCCACGTGGAGCAGAGCCACTGGCCTGGTGGGGTCAGGAGCATGACTTGGGGCATGGAGACTGCACAAATTAAGGTGGGGTCCAACGGAGTGAGGAGGACACCTGCAGGGGTACTATGTGCATTTCGTATCAGGAGGACTGACCAAGGAAGTGACCACATTGAGTTAATTAGAGCCAGGATCTTTGCAAGAGAAGAGAGAAACAACTATGGATAAGGAAAAAGCAAGAATGAACTATTTGTGAAACTAGTATAAATTTGATCCCCAAATCATTAAAAAAAAAAAAGAAGCATGAGAAAAATATTAAATTTTATTTTGAAATAGATGCAAAAATTCCTAGTAAGATATTGACAAATTGAATCCAACCATGTAGTAAATATATATCATTATTGACAAGGGTTTACATAAGAGTTTAAAGAAAGGTTAAAACTTAGAAAATCTATTAATACTTCTGGCAAGCCTTATGACTTAACCACCTGTTTTTAGCCTCTCTCTCTTCTGTACCACCTCTAAAGTATAAGTAGAGTTATAGAAAGTATATCTTTCCATGAGGGACAAAGCAATAGGAAAATAAATATTCAAGGAAATAAATATTTTGAAGTAAATGTAAGGGATGCTGAACTGATGAGGAATTAAGGGGAAACTGCAGCCAAATTCTTATTGTGGGTGATGCAGAGAAGGCAGAGGTCTGGAAGCAGGAAGGGGGAAGCTACGCTCACTGTTTTGAATCATGAAAACCCCATTCATTTACCTGTGCTCAGCTTTCTGATTCTAAGCCTGCTGTAGGTGTATCCCCAAGTAAGTAAGGAGTGGAGGATGCTCATAGGGAGATATAAGAACCCCAAGAGTGGGGAAAAAATCTCCAAATAAGGGTATTTGGATAATGGAAATGGAAAAATCTGCATTGTCATGCATGCATTAGATAGGGGAGCCAATCACTACTTTAGTATCTAACTGGTAACTAGGAGCTAATTTATCCAGTGATCAAGAGCTCTTTCTAACAAGAAAGAAACCAAAATAAAGGGGAAAAGTCAGAGGAAGTATATTAAATGAAAGGAATGAATCAAATTTCAAATCAAGACAGAAGAGTACAAATAAGGCTATAATAAATATCCTGAGAGAAAAAAGGATTCTTCATCCATAAACAAGAACTGGATGCCATGAAAAAGGAACAGCCAGAAAACAAGAAAAGGCTCTTGGGAAATAAATAAAGCAGAAATATCATTTCAATAGAAGGGTATGCTACAAGGTATAGAAAAACCCTCAGCAAGTGGAAGAAAAATGACAGAAAAGAAAATTGGATGAGTAAATGAAATGTGAAGGATGATACAAGAGTCCAGAGTGTAATTGCTAGGAATTTCAAAAAAAAAAAAACAAAGAGAAATAAACTGCCCATAGTTTGGAAAGTTTCTCTTGTGAGCCTGATAAACTATTGATAGATAAAAATATCCATGAAAAAGTAAATCTCATTACTGCAGGAAATAAAGGGGAGATGGGAAAAACATGAATCAGAATTTGATTTATAAATTAGATTATATTTGAGAGGTAAGAATTAAACAATAGCTTCACATTTCTCTTCATCAACATTGGAAGTTTGAAGACAATTTAGCTGTTCCTTCAAATACAATAGAATATGATTTTCACCATGGAATTCCATACCTAGCCAAATGACTAACTAAATATGATGACCAAATGCAGTAACTATGACACTCACAACAGATAAGTTGAGAAGCCACATCTCCCAGGAAGCCATGGAAATTTGGGTGTGACAGAAAGAAGGAGTAAATGAGCTAGGGCTAGGGTGAGGTGAGTGAGGGCCTTGGGGAACCCATGGCAGCATGCCCACCTGTGGGGGGTCTGCAAGTGCAGGCTGAGCACCTGATCCACCCTGGAGTAAGCTCTTCACCACCCCCATCCTGTTCCCTACCCCAGAGGAATCAAGAAACCAAGAAATGGAGAGTCTGGAATCTAGGACACAGGCTGTTCAACAACAGAGTGTGAACAAGAGAAGTTCCAGGTTTAGGGTCTTGCCCAGACCAAGAAAGCAAGAATAAGCTCATTGTTTAGAAATACAGATATCAACATCTTATCCTTAAAAACAAAAACTGAAGATCCATCATTTTTTTCTTTTGTAGACCAAGACAGAAGAATAGGCAGGGGAGTAGCAAAGTGTTGTATTTTGCTCTAAGCTTTACGTTTTTTTTTACTTTCTTTCCTAGTATCCAATTTTTGAAATATGTGCATTTATTATTTGTGTTATAAAGGAAAAACATCATTTGAATAAACATAGAAAGATAAAATTCAATGTAACTTGCCACATTAATAGGTTAAAGGAGAAATAAATTAGTCTTTCATCTCAGCAGACACAGGAAAAATATTTCATGGTGTCAATAGCCATTCATCATCGAGCAAACATAACTTAACAAACAAGGATGGAGTGGCTCTTTCTTGACATGTAGAGTAACTTCTAAAAACCTAAAAGAAACATTATACATCATAGTGGAATCTTAGGAATATTCTATTTAAAAATCAGAAATAACAACAGGTTGTCCATCTTACAACAGTATTCAAGTTGGCACTCACTGTTTTTGTGGAAAACAATAAGAAATAAAAAACACATTTAAAACAATTGGAAAAGGAAGAGATGGTTCTGTCACTATGTGAAGTTATATAATTGTCTACACAGGAAAACCAAGACAATCAATGAACAGGCTATTAGAACCTATGCAAATTGCATAAGGTTGATGGATACCAATTAATATGCCCTTTATATTGGAAATAAAGAATTTTAAAATGTAATATTAAAAATATAGTTCATTACAGGAAAAACACAAACATCAAAACTGCACACTGAGATTAAGGTAAAGCCAACAAAAAATGCACAGTCCATTAATTATGGGGGGGGCCATAAAAGACTGAGAAGATACAAATAAATGCATAGAACTCTCTTATTCACAGATGAGAAGACTCAGGATGGTAAACATGTCACTTCTCCCCAAATTTTCCTGCAAATTAAAAAAATTTCAATCAAAAACCACAAAGTAATATTTTTGTGAAACTTACAAATTAATTCAGAAATTTATATGGAAAATTAAAAGTGCACGAGTAGATACAATGTTTTGAAGAATCAAAACTGGTAGAGGAACAGTTGTTTGGATGTGAAGACTTTCCAAGAGCTGTAATAAACTGTGCAGTGTTGACAGAGGGAAAAACAGAACAGAGATACTATGATGGGGCCACACAGATGTAGAGTGGGTTAGGTGAGGGAATTTGCACCATAGACCAGTGGGAAAAAAGCTTATTTAATGAGTGCAATCAAGACCATTAACTGTCCATAAGGAAAAATAAAGCAAAATAAAATTAGGTTCCCGATTTACACAGTACACGAAAATAATTCCACCTGGATTTAGAAACTAAAAGTGAAGAAGAACTCTAAGAAAATGTTCCTTTGTCCTGGATGTTATAAGGTTATTCTTCTCTAGTTTGTTCTGATTATTTAAACACCAAACCTCAAACAAACAATAACCAGCACAAGGAAGCAACCTAAATGTTCATCAAAAGAGGAATGGATAAAGAAGATGTGGTACATATATACAATGGAGTATTACTCAGCCATAGAAAAGAACTAAATAATGCCATTTGCAGTGACATGGATGGATCTAGAGATTATCATATTGAGTGAAGTAAGTCAGACAGAGAAAGAGAAGTATCATATGATGTCACTTATATGTGGAATCTACAAAAAAGGGTAAAAATACACTCATCTACAAAATAAGAAGAGTTACAGGTGTAGAAAACAAACTTATGATTACCAGGGGGTGGGAGCGGAGGGATAAACTGGGAGATTGGGGTTGACATATACACACTACTATATATAAAATAGATAACTAATGAAGACCTACTGTATAGCACAGGGAACTCAATACTTTGAAATGGACTATGTGGGAAAATAATCTAAAAAAGAGTGGATATATGAATATGTATAACTGATTCACTTTGCTGTACACCTGAAACTAACACAACATTGTGAATCAACTATACTCCAATAAAAATCTAAAAAAATAAAAATAAAATTATAGGTAAATTAGATTATTTCAAAATATAAAACTCTAATATCTCAAAAGGCACTGTAAATGTTTAAAATACAAGTAATAGTCTGAAAAAAAGGATAATTTCAAGGTATGTAAGAGGCAAGAGGTAAATATGCATAATAAATGAAGGACTTTTAGAAATTGATAAGAAAAGTAAATGAATGATCAACTCACAGAGGAAATGTATCTATCGCATCTTTGAAAAGATGCTCACCCTCCCTAATAACCAGAGAAATGCACTTTCAAACCCCAAGGAAACGCTATTTTTACAAGATTGAAAGTATGACGGAGTATATGTTGGTCAGAAAGGATGGGAAATGGCCTTTTCTGCTCAGCATGTGGAGATCTAGCTAGTCCAGCTATTGTGGAGATAGTGCATCAGCATCCTGAAAAAACAAAAAATGTGCATGTCCTTCGAGCAAGCAATCCACTTCTGGATACATAACTACATAACCTAGATGAATGTGTGCCCACGAACACCAAGTGATATGCAAAAGAATATTTATTGCAGCATGGTTGTAATACTGAAAGTTCAGAGACAAACGGAATGTCTGTCTATTAGTTGGAGGTAGGATACCTAATATGGCACCAGTTTTAATGCACTAGCTTGACTGTGGTAAGTATGTTTCCATATCAGGGCAGACATATTGCAAAAAAAAAAAATGGAGAACAAAAAAGCAAAATGGACACCAGTAAGTATAGTGTCATATCCTCCCAAATTAATAGTAGACACAAAATAGTATATAATTTTAGGAGTACAATATATTATGCAAGAAATATAGAAATGCAGTAAATATAAAAAACAGAATACCTTACTTTTTTTTCTTCTGACACTTGACTCTTAGCACAGAAGTTGGGGTGCACAGGACTCCTTCTGGTGGGGGCCACAGGAAGTGATTTTAGCTATAGCTTTAATATTTCTTATGTTTAAATAGACTGTAATCAAATAGTATACAACTGTCAACTATTAGTTATAAATGTAGGAATATGGGTTTTCTTTTCCTATTCTTCGTAGTTATCTCTATTTAAAACTTTTTAAATAATTAATTTATAAAAAGATATCTAATAAAACAATGTCACGTTGGTATGGTTTGGCTAATGCTATCCTTCAATCACATGTCTCTGTGCATTAAGCTTTAAGGCTTTTGATCTTCCAGCCATCTTTAATAAAACTTCAAAGTCACGTTGGGTACACTGAAACTATTCAGCAGGCCTGTGAGGAGGGGAAACTCAATTGGAGTCCCGGGTCTTTAAAATTTGTTTAGCTTTGATAATATCTCATGTTCATATGAATCCTTTCATCCCCAGAATACTAAGCTCTTCAGACATGTTAGCTCAAGGGTCCCCACCATCCCTTGTGGGGCAGGATATTGGCTGGTGTTATTTGGAAGAATCCAAACAGTGATAAATTTAGATGCTACAAGTCCCAAAACAGCAGGATCAAAGTGCTGGTTTCATGATATACGAATATGTAGCCATGTAATTTAGGTTAATTCTCCTCTTTTCATTCATTGTTCCATGCCCATCTTCTTAATTATGCATGCTTAATGTCTCAATTCGTAGTTCAATGCTTATCTTTTATGGTTCTTTCCCTTACTTCTAAGGTGTTGTGGTTTTTTTTTTTTTTTTGGCAGAGCATATCTAGAATATTTTCTAAGTTTCATTGTTATACTGAGTGAAGTAAGTCAGTCAGAGAAAGAGAAATATTGTATGATATCACATATATGTGGAATCTAAAAAAAATGATACAAATGAGCTTATTTACAAAACAGAAACAGACTTAGCAAACTTATGGTTACCAGAGGGGAAGGGTTGAGGGGAGGGATAGCTAGGGAGATTGGGATTGACATATACACACTGCTATATTTAAAATGGATAACCAGCAAGGACCTACTGTATAGTACAGGGAACTCTGCTCAGTATTCTGTAACAACCTAATTGGGGAAAGAATTTGAAAAAGAATTTTAAAAAATTCAATATGTATCAAGACTGTTTCATCACCAGAGCAACATGTCATGATCACTTCTCTCCCTGTGACCGTTTTACTTTTGTCCACCCTGCCATTTAATTTCCCTGGAATAAAAAACATCTTTCCTTTTGTAATGCAGGTGCATCAGAATCTTTTGTAACTTTTGGTAGGTTGCCACAGAGAGATGTAAGGATCTCTTGCCCAAACAACTGTTTGTGCATCTGGGAACTGGGAGTAGATGAAGCAATGATTTGCCATGCAGAATAACTGTATACAGGACTGGAATCCATTGGGTAATATGTCATCTTTCTTTCCACTTTGTAGATTGTAGAATTGGATTAACAAGACCCCAGGGATTGTCTGGGTAGGCATGCTCTAGGAGTATTACATTCCCACACTACCTTAGAGCCTAAAAAAGACCCACATCATTGTTTTTCAACTTCTATTTCAAACTAGAAAATGTTCATTGATTCCATATTAGGAATGAGAAAAGGATGAAGAATCAGGACATGGTGAAAATGTTTTGGTGATGTTCAGGATGACAAATGTATGTAGGCACCTGTGTGTCTCCCCCTTTGGAGCAGTTTCCTTTTGGTTAAAGAGAATGATAGCTGCTCCTTGGCCACATGTCCTTGTCCTTTCATTGGTTAAAGGCCATGTGTCATCTCAAAGAATCAGCATCTCATGGTCCCAAGATGGAGGCAGAAAGAACTGTGACCAACATTGGAACATGGCTTTGTCATTTTCTCACTGCCCTCTCCTTTGCTCCAGGTAGGGTCAGACACAAAGTTCATCCTTTATAAATATTTGGTGAATGAGTGTTTGAAAAGCCAAAATACTCCTATGAATATGTTCCCTGAAACTTCCCAGTAATTTCATGCAGAAGATGTGTGTGTGTGCTTGTGTGTCCAGTGATTTGCTTTTGCATGCCAAGTCCTCACTCGAACAGCTGTGTTTTTAATGGTTTCTAAACCTGGCTGCAGGTATACAAATATATCCAACCTGGGCAAAACTCTAAGCAAAACCTAAATAAACCATTCTGGACCTGGAGAGTCATTTTGTATGGGAATTTGAGCAGCCAGCCGGCTGTCCTGGAGATTGTAAGCAGCATTCTGATGCACAGCATCGCTGGAACAGCCTGGTAGTCCTGGGTGAAATGAGCTCTGGGTTATCCTGTTCCATCCGTCAAGCCTTAAACTCCACCAGAGCAGAGCTGAACAAGGCTTACAAACAACTCAGCCTTGCTTTTATCGACATCGTGCACATTAGCAGACGATCTCTGAGTATTGAACTTTTATAACATCCCTGATTTGTGTTCTCCCCGCACCTCTCATCCCCCGTGTGCTGCATATGTGTTGTAAAATTGAGCATGTGGCATCTTCTTAATGGTGTGTGGCTTATGCACAAACAGCCTTGAATAAATAAGTGGAGGCTTCACTAGCGTCCTCCTATTTGCGATTTAGTGAGTGTGCTTTTCTGCAGCACCCAGTGAATCCCTCCCGGGGCAGGGAATTGCCCTCAGGTGTTCTCCAGACTGCACGTGACACCTGGCTGGAGGACCAGGCCCTGCGTGTCCAAAGGTGGACTCACCTTGATGTAAGCAAAATGTGTCTTCACCTCCACATGCTCCCTTTGGTGGTGAGTTTTGCCCGATCCAAGTAGACTTGCCTTCCATTAATTGTTCCGATATAAAGGGTGTGAACTGAAGAACACAAAGAAAAGGCAGTTTGAAGACAATGATGATTTTTTTAGATTCTGCATATAAGCGATATCATATGATATTTGTCTTTCTCTGTCTGACTTACTTCACTTAGCATGATCATCTCCAGGTCCATCCATGTTGCTACTGAACTTATTTACAGAACAGAAACAAACTCACAGACTTAGAGAACACACTTACGGTTACTAGGGGGAAGGGTTGGGGATAGGTACAGATTGGGAGTTTGGTACTGACATGTCCACACTGTTATATTTAAAACGAATAATCAACAGGGACCTGTTGTATAGCACAGGGAACTCTGGTCAATATTCTGTAATAACCTAAATGGGAAAAGAATTTGAAAAAGAATAGATACATGTATATGTATAACTGAATCACTCTGCTCTACACCTGAAGCAAACACAACATTGTTAGTCAACTATACTTCAATATAAAATAAAAATTAAAAAAAAATTAAAATGGACATAATCAGAAGGACACTTATCTATGGTGCCAGGCTATGGGAGTTTTCCTTATGATTTTTAAAAAAGAAATTTGCTAGTTTCCCACATTACCTCTTTCACTGATACTACCTATGACTTAAATGTAGATTCAATAAATAAATGCATGTCTGGTATCTGAGGCACAGAAGGTTAAAAAAAAAAAAAAAGACAACAATGCCAGGGAGTCCTGTGAATGTTTCTGTTTTATGCTAGTGGGGAGTAAACAGGTTGGACCATCAGGCTGAGCAGCTCAGAGATTTGGTCCCATACACTAGTCACCAAGGGGAGGTATTCAAACTTGACCACCTGTCATAGGGTCGGCAAGACAAGGGCCTCTTGGTGGTGGAGCTGTGAGGCCTCCAAGTCACTTCTGCCTGCAAGGCTGGTCAAAGGCAGCAAAGGAGAGCTGTGAATTTGCTGATGTGGCCTATGGCCTTAGGAGCACTGTGTGTGTGTGTGTGTGTGTGTGTGTGTGTGTGTGTGTGTGTGTGAAAAGGAGAGCTGTGTGGGGAGAGGGAGAGATGAGGGAGGCAGACCCTCCATCCACCCCGGAAGCTCTGCCGATAGGGGAGCCTTGGGCAACTGGTCCAACAGACTCTGTGGGGAAAGTCTAAATGGCCACTCAGCCAGTCAGCACTGTGCTACTTAGCACAGAGAACAGTATGTCGCCTACATATGAACCTTCAAGTTTCAAACTTTCAAAGATGCAAACGTGTGCTTGCATGTCCAATCACATAAGTTAGTTCACATGTCTGGCTTACATTGTCACACACGTGCATCCTCTTCAAGTGGTTGCGCTTTTGTGTACTTTACTGTACAGAACTGTATAGAGTACAGTAGTTCAGTATCTTTATTTCCAGCTAGATCTGCAAGAGGAGGACTTCATTGAACTCCTTGCTGGACAACACGAGGAACTTATTAATGAAGACCTGAAGGAATTGAAGGCCCAGAGAAAGGACAAAGAGAGACAAGAGGAAGAAGTAACTGAAGAACTGAAGAGATTCACGATGCAGTAAATGGCAAGGGGATTTTCTTTATTTGAAGAGGCACTGTTAGTTTTTGAGCTACAGGATGTGAACACAGAATGGACACAAAGGTTGCAGAAGCTGTTCAGAATGTAATTCAGTGCTACCATGTCATCTATGATGAGAAAAAAAAGAGTTACTACCCACACATCACTGGATCATTTTTTCAAGAGTGTAGATAAAATTGAATCCAGCAAGGAACCAGAACCTGTGCCATCAATGTCAGGCATGAGTGAAATTGCAACTTGTCCTCCATCTCCTATTGCTGAGGATCCTTCTGCTCTCCCATAGGGTCTCCCATCTCCCATCTCCTCTCCCTTCTCCAGTCAGTAACTCTTCTCGCCTGTTAACACGATGCCAGCCCCTGTGTGCCAGCTGTTGTACTGCACTACTGTACTTTTCAAGGTACTGTACTGTAAGATTAAAAATGTTTTCTTTATTTTTTGTGTTTGTTTTGTCTGGATTTTTTGTGTGAAAATTATTATAAACTTATCACAATACAGTACTATAGAGCCGATTGTGTTAGTTGGGTACCTAGGCTAACTGTGTTGGACTTATGAACAAATTGGACTTATGAATGCACTCTCAGAATGGAACTCGTACATATGTAGGGGACTTACTGTAGTCTGATGTTTGGTGTCTGCTAGCTCTGGTTGAACAGGGGAAAAACGAGAGCCGTTCTTAGAGTATTGCCTATCCAATTCACACACGCACATTGATTCAATGAATAAAAAGGCTCTGGGAGTCATTAAACAAAACTATATGGTCTGGACTTAAAAATATTCCGAGGGGTGAGATTGCCATCCATGGGTCCATGCTGGGCATTTTCCAAGCTCTCCCTTATTTAACCATCACAGTAATCCTGTAAGCAATTGCATCATCAGGAAAGGACAGAGTTTGCTAAAGTAACAAATAGCACCAAACCTCAGTTCATTTCTTGTTCTCAGTTAGTCGGGAGGGTTCCTGTCAGCTTGTCAAAATTGCTTCTGCCATGTGTTAGACTAAAGTGCAGACCTGCTTCACTATTGTGGTGTTTCTATCTGCAAACCTGCTTTTCTAGTCACTGTAGCAGGGAAGAGAACATGGAAAAAACACAAAATAGCCTTTAGTTGCTTCCAAAAACGTGTCATGTTGCATTGGCCAAAATAAATCACTTGGGCATTCTTCCCTCTGTAGGAGAGGAGAAGGAATGGAGAACTGGGTATCTGGGCATCTGGGATGCACTCTTAATGGGTCTCAGTGATACGGATCATCTCTGTTTTCTAGGGGAGTATGCACTTCGCATTTGTGCACAGATACTAAGAGATGCACCAGCCTTCTACAACAGATCTTTCTGACCCAGACCTCTGCTCTTTACACACGACATGCATACACAGCACTAATCTCACTGGATCTGACAGTGTGTGACACAGTTGTCACCCTTTCTTCCTTCCACGTCCTCCTCTCGGGCCCCAAGGCTCTGCAACTCTCCACTCTTCCTTCCCTCCCAGGGTCCTTTGCTGGTTCTTTCTTTATCCCTCCAACTTAGAAGGTTTGATTTCCCTATGTCTTAGAATCCTTCTTTATTCTTAATTATCACATCAAGTCTCATGGACTTAATTATCTATACCCAGAACACTTGAAGACTTTCATCTCTAATTGAAAACACTTCTCTATGAAATCTATATGAAACCATCGACCTGACCATTCTTCTTGGGTGTTGAATAGGAAATTTAACATGGACCACATCAAACACCCAGTCTTCATTGTTTCCACCTCACCCAACTCCCACCACCATCTTCCCTGTCTTGGAAAGTGGTAACTCTGTCCATCAAATTGCTCAAGTCAAACATATTAGAATCAACATTGACTCTTCTCACTCCCTATTTTTAATCTAGAAAAGCCTTGTGAACTCTAGCTTCCCAATATATCTAGAAGATGACTGTTTCTTATCATCACCTTGGTCTCAGTTCCTGTTATCCAGGTTATTTTAAGAGCTTCCTAACTTGTTTCCCTGAGTCTGTTCTCTTGTCCACCCAGTACTCTACTATTTCTATCATCCACTTAGTAACTGGTGGGATCCTTTAACTCTTCTACATTAAACCTTCTGGTAGTGTCCATCTCAATGAGAGTAAGTTCACACTTTCATAGTTTCCAGAAAGGCTTACAAATTTACTTCCACTCTCACTGCCTCTCAGGTACTATTTTTACTTTTCCCTCCTTTCTCCCCAGGTTCCAGCCACATTTTCCTTTTTACTCCTGCGTGGACATGGCAAACAGAGTCCTAGTTAGGAGCTTTGGTTCCTATGTTTTCAGTCTGGCATGTTCCTCAACCAAATATCCAAGGAGTATTTAGGTCTTTCCATTATGGATTTCTAAATTAACTCCACTGTGGTCAGAGAACAACTTTGGTAGGACTTAAATCTTTTCCAATTGGTTAAGACATCTTTTATGGCCCAGAATATGACCTATCTTGGTAAATCACCCATGTGCATACAGAAAGAACACGCATTCTGTTGTTGTGGGATAGGGTGGTCTGTAAATGTCAATTATGTCAAATTGGTTGACATTTTGTTCAAATCTTATATGTCATAACTGATTTTATGTCTATTGTTTGTATCAATCATTAAGAAAGTGCTATTAAAATCTCTGACTAAAATTGTATATATATATATTTTTATAGTTCTATAGTTTTTCTTTCATGTCCTTTGAAGCCCTGCTATGAGATGTATTAAAAAATTAGGAATAAATATGCCATCTTAATTAACTGATCCTTTGATCTTTATGCAATAATCTTTACACCTTGTGACATAATTTACTCTAAAATCTGCTTTGCATGCTATTAACCTAGCCACTCCAGGTTTTTTTTTTTTTGTTTTTCAAATTACTGTTAGTATTGTATACATATTTCAAAATTTTGTACTTTTTATTCATTTCTGTCTTCTTACTTAAAATGTTTTCTTATAGATAACATAGTTGAGTCTTTTATTTTTTAACATCTTTATTGGAGTATAATTGTTTTACAATCGTGTGTTAGTTTCTGCTGTATAAAAAAGTGAATCATTTATACGTACAATATGTCCCCATATCCCCATATCCCCTCCCTCTTGTGTCTCCCTCCCACCCCCCCATCCCACCCCGCTAGGTGGTCACAAAGCACCAAGCTGATCTCCCTGTGCTACGAGGTTGCTTCCCACTAGCTATCTATTTTACACTTAGTATTTAGTATATATTTCCATGCCACTCTCTCACTTTGTCCCAGGTTACACTTTCCCATCCTCGTGTCCTCAAGTCCATTCTCTACGTCTGAGTCTTTATTCCTGTCCTGCTCCTAGGTTCTTCAGAAACATTCTTTTTTAGATTCCATATATGTGTGTTAGCAACCAGTATTTGTTTTTCTCTTTCTGACTTACTTCACTCTGTATGAAGACTCTAGGTCCATCCACCTCACTACAAATAACTCAGTTTTGTTTCTTTTTATGGCTGAGTAATATTCCATTGTGTGTGTGTGTGTGTGTATATATATATATATATATATATATATATATATGACACATTTCTTTATCCATTCTTCTGTTGATGGACACTTAGGTTGCTTCCATGTCCTGGCTATTGTAAGTAGTGCTGCAATGAACATTGTGGTACATAACTCTTTTTGAATTATGGTTTTCTCAGGGTATATGCACAGTAGGGGGATTGCTGGGTCGTATGGTAGTTCTATTTTTAGTATTTTATTGAATCTCCATACTGTTGTCCATAGTGGCTGTATCAATTTACATTCCCACCAACAGTGCAAGAGGGTTCTCTTTTCTCCACACCCTGTTCAGCCTTTATTGTTTGTAGATTTTTTGATGATGGACATTCTGACCAGTGTGAGGTGATACCTCACTGTAGTTTTGATATGCATTTCTCTAAGGATTAGTGATGTTGAGCATCCTTTCATGTGTTTGTTGGCAATCTGTATATCTTCTTTGGAGAAATGTCTATTTAGATATTTTGCCCATTTTTGGATTGGGTTGTTTGTTTTTTTGATATTGAGCTGCATTTTATACTTTGGAGATTAAACCTTTGTCAGTTGCTTCATTGGCAAATACTTTCTCCCTTTCTGAGAGTTTCCTTTGCTGTGTAAGAGCTTTTAAATTTCATTAGGTCCCATTTCTTTATTTTTGTTTTTATTTCCATTTCTCTAGGAGGTGGGTCAAAAAGGATCTTGCTGTGATTTATGTCATAGAGTGTTCTGCCTATATTTTCCTCTAAGAGTTTTAGAGTGTCTGGCCTTACATTTAGGTCTTTAATCCATTTTGAGTTTATTTTTGTGTATGGTGTTAGGGAGTGTTCTAATTTCATTCTTTTACATGTAGCTGTCCAGTTTTCCGAGTACCACTTATTGAAGAGGCTGTCTTTTATCCAATGTATATTCTTGCCTCCTTTATCAAAGGTAAGATGACCATATGTGCGTGGGTGTATCTCTGAGCTTTCTATCCTGTTCCACTGATCTATATTTCTGTGTTTGTGCCAGTACCACATTGTCTTGATTACTGTAGCTTTGTAGTAGAGTCTGAAGTCAGGGAGCCTGATTCCTCCATCTCCATTTTTCTTTCTCAAGTTTTCTTTGGCTATGTGGAGTCTTTTGTAATTCCATACAAATTGTGAAATTTTTGTTCTAGTTCTGTGAAAACTGCCATTGGTAGTTTGACAGGATGACATTGTATCTGTAGATTGCATTGTGTAGTATAGTCATTTTCACAATGTTGATTCTTCCAAGTCAAGAATATATCTCTCCATCTGTTTGTATCATCTTTAATTTCTTTCATCAGTGTCTTATAGTTTTCTGCATACAGGTCTTTTGCCTCCTTAGGTAGGGTTATTCCTAGGTATTTTATTCTTTGTGTTGCAATGGTAAATGTGAGCGTTTCCTTAATTTCTCTTTCAGATTTTTTATCATTAGTGTATAGGAATACAAGAGATTTCTTTGCATTAATTTTGTATCCTGCTACTTTACCAGATTCATTGATTAGCTCTAGTAGTTTTCTGGTGGCATCTTTAGGATTCTCTATGTATACTATCATGTCATTGGCAAGCAGTGACAGTTTTACTTCTTCTTTCTGATTTGGTTTCCTTTTATTTCTTTTTTCTTCTCTGAGTGCTGTGGCTAAAACTTCCAAATCTATGTTGAATAACTGTGGTGAGAGTGGGCAACCTTCTTTTGTTCCTGATCTTAGAGGAAATTGTTTCAGTTTTTCACCATTGAGAATGATGTTGGCTGTGTGTTTGTCATATATGGCTTTTATTTGTTGAGGTAAGTTCCCTCTATGTCTACTTTCTGGAGGGTTTTTATCATAAATGGGTGTTGAATTTGTCAAAAGCTTTTTCTGCATCTATTGAGATCATCATATGGATTTTATCCTTCAGTTTGTTAATGTGCTGTATCACAATGATTGATTTGCATATTTTGAATTATCCTTGCATTCCTGGGAAAAAACTCCACTTGATCATGGTGTATTATCATTTTAATGTGCTGTTGGATTCTGTTTGCTAGTATTTTGTTGCAGATTTTTTCATCTATGTTAATCAGAGATATTGGCCTGTAGTTTCTTTTTTCTGTGACATCTTTTTTCTGGTTTTGGTATCAGGGTGATTGTAGCCTTGTAGAATGAGTTTGGGAGTGTTCTTCCCTCTGTTATAATTTGGAAGAGTTTGAGAAGGATAGGTGTTAGCTCTTCTCTAAATGTTTGATAGAATTCACCTGGGAAGCCATCTGGTCCTGGGCTTTTGTTTGTTGGAAGATTTTTAATCACAGTTTCAATTTCAGTGCTTGTGATTCGCCCATTTGTATTTTCTATTTCTTCCTGGTTCAGTCTCGAAGCTTGTGCTTTTCTACGAAAGTGTCCATTTCTTCCAAGTTTTCCATTTTCTTGGCATATACTTGCTTGTAGTAATCTCTCATGATCCTTTATATTTTTTCAGTGTCATTTGTTACTTCTCCTTTTTCATTTCTAATTCTATTGATTTGGGTCTTTTCCCTTTTTCTCTTGATGAGTCTGGCTAATAATTTATCAATTTTGTTTATCTTCTCAAAGAACCAGATTTTAGTTTTGTTGATCTTTGCTATCATTTCTTTCATTTCTTTTTCATTTATTTCTGATCTGATTTTTATGATTTCTTTCTTTTTGCTAACTTTGTGGGGTTTTTTTTTCTCCTTTCTCTAACTGATTTAGGTGTAATTTTAGATTATTTATTTGAGATTTTTCTTGTTTCTTGAGGTAGGATTTTATTGCTCTAAACTTCCCTCTTGGAACTGCTTTTTCTGCATCCCATATGTTTTGGGTGGTTGTGTTTTCATTGTCATTTGTTTCTAGGTATTTTTTATTTTTGATTTCCCCTTTGATTTCTTCAGTGATCTCTTGGTTATTTAGTAGTATATTGTTTACCCTCCATGTGTTTGTATTTTTTACACTTTGTTTCCTGTATTTGATATCTAGTCTCATGTTGTTGTGGTCGGAAATGTTACCTGATATTATTTCAATTTTCTTATATTTACAAAAGCTTCATTTGTGATCCAAGATATGATCTCTCCTAGGGAATGTTCCATGAGCACTTGAGAAGAAAGTGTATTCTGTTGTTTTTGGATGGAATGTCCTATAAATATCAATTAAGTCCATCTTGTTTAATGTGTCATTTAAAGCTTGTTTTTCTTTGTTTATTTTCATTTTGGATGATCTGTCCATTGGTTAAAGTGCCTTACTATTATTGTGTTACTGTTGATTTCCCCTTTTATGGCTGATAGCATTTGCCTTATGTATGGAGGTGCTCCTATGTTGGGTGTTTGTCTGTAAAGGTTTTAATTTCTCCTTCCAATCTGAATGAGATCCTTGCTGGGTAGAGTAATCTTGGTTGTAATTTTTTTCCCTTTCATCACTTTAAATATGTCTTGCCACTCCCTTCTGGCTTGCAGAGTTTCTGGTGAAAGACTAGCTCTTAACCTTATGGTGATTCCCTTGTAATTTATTTGTTGCTTTTCCCTTGCTGCTTTTAATATTTTTTCTTTGTTTTTAATTTTTAATAGTTTGATTAATATGTGTCTGGCATGTTTCTCCTTGGATTTATCCTGTAAGGGACTCTCTGTGCTTTCTGGACTTGATTGACTATTTCCTTTCCCATATTACGGATGTTTTCAACTATGATCTCTTAAAATATTTTCTCAGTCCCTTTCTTTCTCTCATCTTATTCTGGTACCCTATAATTTGAATGTTGCTGTGTTTATTGTTTTCCCAGAGGTCTCTGAGTGTGTCTTCAAGTGTTTTCATTCTTTTTTTTTTCTCTTTTCTGCTCTGCAATACTTATTTCCACTATTTTATCTTCCAGATCACTTATCCATTCTTCTGCCTCAGTTATTCTGCTATTGATTCCTTCTAGAGTATTTGTAATTTCATTTATTGTGTTGTTTATCATTGTTTGTTTTCTCTTTAGTTCTTCTAGGTCCTTGTTAAAGGTTTCTTGTATTTTCTCTATTCTATTCCCAAGATTTTGGATAATCTTTAATATCATTACTCTGAATTATTTTTCAGTAGACTGTTTATTTCCTCTTCATTTGTTTCATCTGGTGAGTTTTTACCTTGCTCCTTCATTTGTCGTGTATTTCTCTGTTTTCTCATTTTGCTTAACTTACTGTTTTGGGGGTCTCCTTTTTGCAGGCTGCGTGTTTGTAGTTCCTGTTGTTTTTGGTGTCTGCCCCCTGTGGCTAAGGTTGGTTCAGTGGGTTGTGTAGGCTTCCTGCTGGAGGGGACTGGTGCCTGTGTTCTGGTGGATGAGGCTGGATCTTGTGTTTCTGGTGGGCAGAACCATGTGCCGTGGTGTGTTTTGGGGTGTCTGTGACCTTATTATGATTTTAGGCAACCCCTCTGCTAATGGGTGGGGTTGTGTTCCTGTCCTGCTAGTTGTTTGACATGGGGTGTTCAGCACTGGAGCTTGCTGTTCGTTGGGTGTAGCTGCGTCTTAGTATTGAGATGGAGATCTCTGGGAGAGCTCTTGCCGATTGATATTACATGGGGTTGGGAAGTCTCTGGTGGTCCAATGTCCTGAACTCGTCTCTTCCACCTCAGAGGCTCAGGCCTGACACACGGCCAGAACACTAAGATTCTGTCAGCCACATGGTCATGTACGTGGTGAGTTTCTTGCCTTTTGGGAAGTCTGAGCTCTTCTGCCAGCATTCAGTAGCTGTTCTGAAGGAGTTGTTCCACATGTAGGTGTATTTTTGATGTATTTGTGAGGAGGAAGGTGATCTCTACATCTTACTCCTCCGCCATCTTGAATGTCCTCGAGTCTTACATTTTTAACCCAGTCTGACAATCTGTCTTTTAAGTAAGATGTTTAGACCATTTGTGTTTGATGAGATCGTTGATTTGGTTAAGCTTAAGTCTGTTATCTTGATATTTGCTTTCTATTTCTCCCATTTGTCCTTTGTTTCCTTTTCTCTTGTTTTCTTCCATCTTTTGAAATAACTTAGCACTTTCTTGATTCCATTTTATGCACTTATTAGCTATAACTAATCAGATTAGTAGTATACATCTTTAACTTATCATCACATCCTTCAGGTGATGTTCTACCACTTGATGTATCCTGCAAAAACCTTACAATAGCACCTGCTTTCACTTCTCCACTCCCAACATTGGTGCTATTACTAATATACATTTTACTTTCCCATGGTATAAACTCCACACTACATTGCTACTATTCTTGTTGAAAGAATCAATAATCTTTTATAGCGACTTAAATAATAAGGAAAAATGCAGTATACTTTTACTCAGGAAGATATTATTTTAAGTGCTTTTTCCTTTGTGTACATTTGTATTTCCATCTGGCTTTATTTCTGTTCTTCCTAAAGGAATCTATTGAACACTTTTTGTCATGAATTCTCTCAGCTTTTATGTAAACCAAAAAGTTCTCTTCTATTTATGAAGTAGATTTTGTGAGGTACAGCCCTCTAAATCAATAGCTTTTTGTTTCCTTTCTGTACGTTGAAGATGTTCTGCTATCTTCTCACTCGTGTTGTTTCTGATGAGAAATCGAATGGCACTTGTATCTGTAGCCCTCTTTTTTTATTGTGACTTGTTCCCTCTCTGCTTGCTTTTAAAATGTTCCCTTTATTGCTGGCTTTGAACAACTAAGATATGATGTGACTTTGTGTAGTTTGCTTCATGTTTCTTGTGCTTGGGGTTCATTGAGCTTCTTGAATCTGTAAGTTTACAGTTTGTGTTAAGTTTTGAAAACTTTTGGACATTATTATTTCAAACACTCTTTCTGGCCACCCCTCTGCCTGTCCTGTGGAAGTCCCATCACACATCCCATGAGGTTCTTGAGCCTGGCTGGTGGAAACAGATGCCATTCCCAGATCCCAAGCACTAGCCCTCCAGTCCTTTAGGGTTATTTTTCACCTTGCCTCAGGTAGTTTCCTCACCTGTGTGTACTGGTACCTTCACTATGAACCCTTCCCAGCCTACCCCTTTGGATACTGAATCCACACCCTTCCTAGGCATGTCTGTCCCTTCATGCTTTATAATTTTCCATTTACTACCTTCTGACAGAGTCAGTTCCATAATAGTAGGATTTTGAATCCACTTTGTTTACTGCTGTTTATCCAGCATCCAGGACAGTGCCACACTCACACAGTAGATGCTCAATTAATACATATGGAGTAAGTTGAATGTTTGAATGAACCATTGAATTAATACATAACTGGATGACCATTGAATAAATACAGAATAAATGAACCACTCCAGGAAGGACTGTCCATATTCCTTCCTCTATCATGGAAAATAAATCATGTTTCAGTAAACCAATCCTCTGTTTCCATTTTTACTAAACAAATGCTTCTGATGTACTTTGTATGTATAAGCAGAATCTGTCATGTATGTCACAGCCTTAATTCTGGAACCCAACAAAGGATCAGGGGAGAGACACAGGACTTCCCAGGATTTAAGAGTAGGTGACTGGTAGGTGGCTGCTTTACCTGTGGTGTGGACAGGGCAAAACCTGGAGACTCCAGGTAAAACAAATTAGGGTCAATAAGAATTGATGTAGGTGCAATATTGTAACCAAATGAGTGAGAAGAAAACCAGGCACTGGGTAGACTGTAAAGTGAGAATGAGAAATGAGTTAGAATGATGTGGAAATAATTCAGGTTCAAGAAAAATTCAGGAGTAAGTATAAAAACAAAAGGGGATGAGGAGGACCAGTGGAAGGATATGCACACACCTTGGAACCCAGACCAGTAAAGCAGTTGAATGGTGGTTGCTCTTCTAGTGTCCTTTATCCTACAGATCATCAGTCCTGGGTTTTCTTAAGCCATCTATCCTGGTTGCCATAGGAACATTTATGCTTCTCAGACCTTAAGGTTCCAGTTTGGTTTAGAAAACAAAATTATTGCACAAATAGGGCCAACATGCTCTCTGGCTTCAGGATGGAACAATTTTTAGGCTGGAATGCTTATGTACCAAATTAGTTTCACATCTCACTTATGTTAAATGTGAAACAGAATGCCTGGGCCTTCTTGGGTTTGGTGGTGAAGGCCAAATGCATCCTGAAAACCTAAAATAAATTGTATATTTGACAGCAAAAATTTCTAAACATCAATCATAATTCACAAAGTAAAATTCAGAAATTCCAGCAGTTTTTTTTTTTTTTTTTGCAGTACGCGGGCCTCTCTCTGCTGTGGTCTCCTCCGCTGTGGAGCACAGGCTCCGGACGCGCAGGCTCAGCGGCCATGGCTCACGGGCCCAGCCGCTCCGCGGCACGCGGGATCCTCCCGGACCGGGGCACGAACCCGTGTCCCCTGCATCGGCAGGCGGACTCCCAACCACTGCGCCACCAGGGAAGTCCCCAGCAGTTTTGGAACAGTTTAAAAATCTGAATATTTTTTCTAACCAAAAAACCCTTTTCCTAAAAAGTATGTGGATGCATAGGAAGGAGTAACTTTTTTAAAAGAGCAGTTTCTGAAACTTATGATGTTGTATGTGTGAAATCTAAACAAAACAAAACAAAAAACAAACAAACAACAACAAAAAAAACACCTGACATCATCCATTATATAAAATAACGTTCTGAAGTGGTAATCAATTTTTAGTGTATTCTTGGAGATGGATGATCATATATTGGTCTAAATCATTTTTATACTTCAAGACAGAGGTCAAAATGGTCACTTATTATTGAACCTGAGTCTGATGTGAAATTCAAAATGGACTATAAACATTTCGACACCTTGCCTTTTATTAATGAGTACTAATGACCTTGTTGAATTTGAAATATCTTATGTAAAACCACACATTATTGGCATTGCTATCAAAAGGAAAACCTGAGTACTTTGATCCATTTCTCTCTGTTCTTCACAGCTGTAGATTTCCACAGCAATTTGGGGTCTGCCGACTGGCTGTATGCATTCCTGGCTCTTTCTGATGAATCATGATTCTGGGACTGTTGACATGTCTCCGTGTGCTCCAAAAAGGGTAGAAAATGTCTCCCTAGTGTCTTCCTCAATTTAGGCTTGAACGCGTGTTTTTGAGTAGAAGGTGCTTTAGCCATTAGCCCTGGGTAACCGGCACCGCGGCCAGCAATAGCATGATTTCTCTGCACCTCAGCATTTGCGTAGGGACCTCTTCAGCTCGGATACATCTCGGCAGCAGCAGGGTACTCCAGAGAATATCACCGAAGTAATCATTCCTTGGCTACATCCTGAGGAGGAGGAGTACAGAGCTGATAGAAGGTGGGGATGTTGACAGCCATTTTATCTCCCTTCTCTGCCTTTCTCATGAAAGTGCACCCAGAATAACCTCAAATCACCAGATGGATATTTAGGATTTATGGTAACTATTTATCATTCCTAATTATTGATGCTGAAGTTTAGGATCCTTGCCTGCTTCACAGAATTGGTTATGACACTCAATTGTGTTAATTGGGAATACAGTTGAAATTATAATTTTATTGAAATCATTGACATTACATTAAAATTATAGGCCTGTGATTTGCTTGCCTTATGGAGTAAACAGTGAAGGGAGGAAGGAGGAATTATTAAACCTACTAATGAGATTTGATGATTTACATAATTAAGTGTAATGAAATTTAAAAATGACAGCTACCTGCTTCATGCTGAGGGGATTTCTAAAATATAAACATATAGATCCACCCTCTCCTAGATTTAGAAGAGGTGAAAAGGGATGTTTTACAAACTTAATTACTGAAAACAATGAATATCTGGATTAAAAAAGTAAAGTGTTTACACTCTGCCCCTCCCTAGAGGAAATGCAGGAGGTTTATAAACATACAGGTGGAAGAAAGGGTCGGAGCAGAGTGATTAGAAACACACAGTTGCAGTTTCAAGTTCATTAGCATGTCAGAGCAGCTTGGAGTTGCCAAGTGCTATAGCCAGCCTGCCAGGCTGTGCAGGGAGGAGAGGAGCCCAGGCCCCCAGGCTTTCAGACTAGAGGGTGGCCTTGGAGCTGGCCCACTGTTGCTCAGAGAAGATATGTGGACAAGGAAGAGATCTGAAATATCCACTTCCATCTTACCCCTCGTCTCCTCCCTGAACCAGCCTCTCGGCCTTTCCAGAATATATATATTATATATGTGGGTGTATATATATATATATATATATATATATATATATATATATATAAAATCCCCATTGCTGTCCAAAGGCGGTTTTATTTTGGGCTACAGAGCAACATAGACTAGAGGTGGAATCTCTTTTACTTAGATCAACTTCAAGACCCCTCTCCACAGTCTACACTTGACTGAAGAGCACTTACCTGTGGGCAGGTGTCCCTCACTTGCTTATACAGTAGTTGCATGTCAAAAAAGAGGGAGATGCAAGAGGGAAGAGATATGAGGATATATGTATATGTATAGCTGATTCACTTTGTTATAAAGCAGAAACTAACACACCATTGTAAAGCAATTATACTCCAATAAAGAGGTTTTAAAAAAAAAGGTAAAAAAACTTTCTATAATAGGATAATCATCATAAAAATGTAAATAAGAAACTAAAAAAAAAAAAAAAAAGATTTCATGTCACCGCAGTGGAATCATATTCTACATAAACTAGGTGAGCTCACTATTTAAAAAAACTCATTGATGGATAGTCTTGCAAAGTGGGAAATCCCTGATTTGCCTGTTTCCAGTGTGTGCATTTTCTTTAACAAGTTTGTAAGTACCAGAAAACATTCAAAGTATACTGGATTTAGCTCAGCTTTCCCATAGAGCAAACCTCCACCAGGATATACTCTGCTGGTCCTTGGTGGTCTCCCTAAGGGCTTCACCCCCCCTGAGATTGCCCTCATTAACCCAAGGGCACCTCTCAACCATTAGCTGGGATTTAAGAAAAAGACACAGAGGGTGCTCTTTTCCTCTGGGCTCTGGAGTTCCCTGAGTACCAGGCCTCCTGGAATGAGAACAAAGGATGTGAATGAGATCTGGAGGTCTCAAGGACCTTCCTGTATGACCTTTGTTGGAGCAGTTGAGGCTCACATCCCTGATCTTCCCCAAAGCTCAAAGAAGCTGCCCAGTGGAACTGAGGTATTATGGGGCAGATCCTGCTGGACCCAGGCTCTGCGGCCAAGCCTGCAGCCAATAACACAGAGAATGGCTACCTTCCCCTTTATAGGGCTTCTACCACAGAGGGCCCCTCCTGCACACTTTCCTCCCTGTCCTGGTTGCTCTCAGGAGGATCCCGAAGAAGGAACATTGTGAAGATGTAAAAGGAACCAGCAGGGTGGGGATGCAAGGCAGACATATAATGACCTGGTTATTTTGCTAACCAATGTACTTTGGGGAAACATTTAATTGTCAACCCCATGAGTGTTAACAGAGAAATAGAAGAAAATCTAAATTAGAAAAACAAGTGAAAGGTCTCTATTTGCAAGTTTATGTATAAAAGGAATGCTGGCTTGAAAATTGGGTGTTTTTACTTAGTACAGTATAAATACTGGTTATAACCTGCACTTATAAATTTCCAACCTGAAGCTTAGCTGGGTTTGAAGAGGAGAGTGATGGAGTCAGGCGTGACCATTTCCTGAGAAACAAGTCAGACACAGCCAAGGAAATAGAACAAACACAGAGAGACACCTCACAGGAGGTGCAGCAGAACTTAAGGGAAAGAAACCCAGACAGGTCCAGAGCACTACAGGTGTGGCTGGGGGCAGGTGAGGGTGGGTATTGGAGAAGTTAATTGGAGGGCTTGGAGAGGTGCACAAAGCTGTCACCCAGAAATGACAGCAAATTCCAAACCTGGAGCAATGGTCGTCAATTTATATGCTATCAGGCAACTGGATTTTTTATTGCTGCTGCTGCACCCTGAACTTACCTATTTCTGAAAACTCAGTTTATATTCAAGTCACTTGTCTTTTGATCCTTCCTAAGGTTGAAATCTGTCTTCTTGTTATCTGTGTTTATAATATTTACTGTTGGGAAAAATGGAAGTCTGGAAGCTAATAACGAAAGATAAATTCTAAATCCAAGAGGTTCTAGATTGCATGGGAGTCTCTCAGCAAATTTCTGCCATTTTCTGCAGAGAAGAATTCACATACGCTGTAGGATTGGTAGTGACCTTGGCCCCTATTAAGAGGTCACCTGAACTAGAGGAATCAGGAATCATGTGCAGGGAGCAAACAGTGGTAGCGCCACTTTCTCCTCAGTCACAGAGGAAACACTTGACAGGAGGCAGCTATAGGCCTAAGGACCTGGCATCCTGTGGGTATTTTTCTCTTTCTCCCAACTAAATAATTTCAGGAGATGGGTAGTGGAGGAAATACCACACAGAAAATCACTCATTACGTTTCTAGGTTGATTCGATTTCTATCACTGCTATAATAAATTACCACAGATTTAGCACTTTAAAACATGTTTATCATCTTGCAGTTCTGTCGGTCAGGACTCTAACAAGGGTCTTACGGGCTGAAATTAAGTTGTCGGCAGGCTACCTTCCTCTATCTCTCTGTCTTTCCTAGTACCTGGAGACTTGCTTATTTTGATTGACTACAGAATTTAGTTCCTTGAGGTTGTGGGACTGAGGTCCCGTTTTCCTGCCAGCCATCAGCTGAGGCCATTTCCAGCTTTGTAAGGCCATCTCCATTCCTTGGCTCATGCCCATTTCCTCCTTCTCAAAGCCAGCAGTGCTGGACAAGTCTCCTTCACCCTACATCTCTCTGACTTCCCTGCTTCTGAACGTTGCTGTGGTTGGATTCCATCCACTCATCTAATCCAGGATATTCTCCCCATCTCAAGACCCATAATCTTAATCTTGTCTGCAAAGATTCTTTTGTTACCTACAGTAACATAACCTTAACATATATGTAGGTTTCTCCATATTGTACTGGGAATTTAATAACAAAAATAAGATTGTAAGGCTAATACTTACACTGCACACTAAAAGCAAGTGATTTTATGCTAATTGAAAATTTAACTTAGACCTCACCTGGTAGAACCATTAGAATTTAGTTAAATTATTAAAATTAAATTGTTTTAAAAATATACTAGATAATCCACTCTTCTTCTTAATTCTGATTGACCTCACTATTCACTGACAATAGATGTTAGTTAGAAGATACTGTAAACTAGTGTATGTCTAGGTCTGGGCATTAGCCTGCAGTATTCCTAGGCCCTGTTCAGCAGTGATTCTCAGTACAGAGAGAGTACATATGAACAACGAGTTCCCTTCTGAGAGCAAGTTCCTAAGTCCAAGTTGTTCGTAAATCCAACAAAGTTGGCCTGGGTACCCAGCCAACACAATCGGCTGTATAGTGCTGTACTGTAATAGGTTTGCAATACTGTTCATACAAGTATATTATGTCTGCTGAAATAAATATGGGTACTATGATCCAAAGAAGTCATAAAAAACACACATAATATTAAACTCAGTTTTAACAAATGTGGTCACAGTGAACTAATTGGATTTAAAAGATTATATCTGATTTTTATATATCAATCCAATGTCTATACTATCTAATGTACATTCCTATTCAAAATTCTTCAGAATGAAATTATTTTATGAGCTTGAAATATAATTTTTAAAGAAATATTTTGTTCTAAGATTGCATATTCTAAGAAGTTCTGCAGTAGTACCAAAAAATGAACACTTCTATTTTATACAAGTACTGTACTACTGTACTCTATACAATACTGTGCAGTAAAGTACACAAAAGCAAAACCACTTGTAGAGGATGCACACACGTGACAATGTAAGCCAGACACGTGAACTAACTTACGTGACTGGACATGTGAATGCACATTTACATCTTTGAAAGTTTGCAACTTGAAGGTTCATATGTAGGGGACTTACTGTACTTTCCATAATGGGTGCTGCCCTTATTCTCAATCTCTTATTTTTCTTCAAAGTACCTGTTTACTGTCTGTATTCCTCACCAGGATTTATAAGAGATCATGCATGTTTTTATCACTGAGCACACAAACCTAGTGCATTGTGCCTGGAGAAAAGCAGCTTAATAAAAATTTGTCATATATGGACATATTTTTGAACAAATTAATGGGTGGATGTGTGGATGGATAGATTAGTGGATGGATGTGATAAATGGAATATTGCCTGCCATATCAGTAAACAAAGGATGTCTCAGTCATCAGCGATTATAGCCACAGCCTATGGTGAGCTTGTGAGCCCTGAGGGAACTCGGGATGGAAACAAAAAATAAATGTCACCTAGCAGCCATTAGACTGCAGTTACTCCCTACCATGAGCCCTGAGGAAACTCAGAATGTGATAACACAGGATACTGGCCCCACATAACTGAGGTGCACTTCAAAGGAATGATTTCAGTGAGCCTAGACTCTTGCACCTTCCCAACCATAGAAAAGTTCTAAATTCCTTAACTTGAGATATCTAGTTTTCTTTTATTAACAGTAATCCTTTTTTTCCTGATAGCTGCCCTTTGTTGGAAAAACTCTATATATCCTGGCTCCCACCTCCCACATCTCCTTGGAGTAGTTTTTACAGGGTTACTTGAGAAACTGCCTCCTGGGCTTGAAATCCTAAAAAATTCCCACCTAACAAAACATAATTCTCAACTTTTAGGATGTAAATAATTTTTTTTTGTCGACAGATGGATGGATAGATATATGAATCAAAGACTGTAGAATAGTTTCTTGCATTGAGAGGAAGTTTCAACTAGATAACTTAGTTTCCACTCAATACTTAGATTATATAATTTCTAAATCTGACCATATTAAGGAAAATAACCATTCCCACTTGTATACCTCTGTATGATTTTTAAGCACTTTCACATCCATTATCTTCTTTAATTTATATGTACTACTGATATAACTGGAATACATATTCTCATTTTAATTATTAGGAAATGAAGATTTAAAGCTAGTTAGTTTGAAAGGACGGATAGAATGCTGGGCTCCTAATTTTCAATCCAGTACATTTGTTCTGTATTAAGTCCTGTGCACAATCAACCAGGCCACCGAAACCCACAATATACAAATTCTGTTAAATATGTGGATCTAACTTCCAAACTTTGGTTTTCAAACCTGGAGACAAGTTTGTACTGAATTCCAAAGACTAGACTCAAGCCCAGGGAGGTCTGAGAAGGGAGTGGGAATACTGGGGTCCTTACAGATCTGGTTCCAGGACTTTTCCTTATTTTTGAGCAAGGTCTTTTTTCACAATCTAGGGACATTGATACTGTAATACGGAAGAACAGATCTGACACCGTATTGGAGCTGATTGTTTTACTTTAAAGTTTGTATTCTATTGCTTTGGCTGCAAGTTAATCACTAAAGGAATGTAGCCTAAATCTTACAGGACATGATGGCCCATCCCTGGGAACCCTGCCTCCCAAGCCTAAGCATTAAGCTTTGCTTAACTCACAGGAAACATCCTGACCAGGTCCACCTGAGAATTACTGCAAGTAAAAAGAAATGAACACTATCTCTCTGGAGTCTGACTGGAACCAAGAAATTTGTGGCAACTTATCACCTTTTTACTTTACCTCTTCACCTCCCCTTCTTTGTAAAATAAAAGAACTGAGCATCTAAACTCAGGCAAGATTGTTCTTTAGGACATTAGTCCCCCATCTTCTTGGTCTGCTGGATTTCTGAATAAAGTCACTATTCCTTGCTCCAACACCTCATCTCTAGATTGATCAGCTTGTTGTGTGGCAAGAAGTGTGAACTTGGACTTGGCAACAATACTGCATTTTCAAGATTAGAGGGAGGTAACATGTCTAAAGTACCTGGATCAGGGACCTGTAGCTCTCTGAAAAGTTCAAAATCTAAAATTAAACTTTCTAAATATTGAGGGCCAGTCTTTTGGGTCTCAACAGGTATCTGGCATCCTGAGAGCTGCTGTGGAGAGAAGAGCTGAACAATTTACCCCACATCTGAGGGGCACTTTGGATATGGGGACAAGAAGACGTTGTTGAAATTTGCAGTCAACACCAGAGGTTGTGATTATCATGTCCCTTCTTTCCTCTGAAAATCCTCTGGGTGAGGCTCTCTGTTTTAGCATTAGACTCCATTACTCTGCTTTCGCTTTGCTTTGCTTTTCTCTATTTTCTACAGAGTTAAAAATAAATTCACCTAGTAGTCCTAAACACAACCACTAAACTCTTCCATTTGCAAGATGACACATTGTTTGTATGCCTTTCCAGTAGGATGCTGACACATCTTCCTTCCCACCCAGTGAGAAAGAGGCACCTCCTCCCATCACACCCTCTTTCTCTGGTTAATACCAACATATTTTATGACACCTGAGTGTGTTCAGCTTGGGTTCTCAAGAGAAAGGTGTTCTGCATTGCAATGTCTGCACCTTAGTCAATTTACATAATTTGAACCCCTTTTGCAGACAATTTGTTCCATGTCATCAGATTTCAGTGTCTTCAAGCTGCTACCAGAGGAGCAGAGAAGCTTCATGCTTGTCCTTTCACAGGAAATGTGCATCACAAGAATATACGCCAGCCCTCCGGAGGAACAGTGCTGATATAAATCTATGCTGCTGCTACTCAAGGGTGTTGGAATATGTTTATTTTCTTGTTGTTATTATTTCAGTGTTTGCTTTCTAGACCAAACCTGGCTGTTAGGGATTGTTAACTGAGATAAAGTGCTTCCATTGAAACCTCCTGGTGAAACATATTGACCAAATCTTCATTTTGAATCTTGTCCACAAATAATCATTAAAGGTTTGTTTTATTATATTTAAGGAAGGAAAAGGAGAAGGAAAAGAAAGAGGCAGAGGAGGAAGAGGAAGAGAAGGGCACACCCCTTAAATTTCTGTTTAGCCATCAAGCTAAGTCAGTTTGTTTCAAGTTTCTCTTAGCAAGAGCTTCCTCAGAGAAACATTATTTTTTTTTTTTTGAGAAACATTATTATATTGACTGTCTGAATACAAATTTCTCGAAACTTCTTCTTAAGTAGGCCTTGCAGCTAACGCCTCTGTAAAGTGTTCACATTTGGAAAAGAGCTGCTCTGTGTCCATGTGCTCTGTAAGCACTCATACGAGAGCTAGAGCTCTAGGTTCTTATGCGTGTAAGTGGGGAACTGCAGTGTTTAAATAATGACTTTTGCCAACAGCAGAAACCAATCCATGTCCAATTATGTGGGAACTAAGTAACTGGCTTTTGGCTGAGCCGATTGAGTACCTTATGGTTTTAGATATCATCTCGATGTATCAATGTTCATCCAGAGTTCACAGAGACTAGAAAACCCGTGTACATAGTTACATAAAGACAGACACAGACATAGAGAAAGGACATGTGGACACAGCGGGGGGAGAGGAGGGTGGGACGAATTGGGAGTTTAGGATTGACATACATATGCTACCATGCATAAAATAGATAGCTGGCGGGAGCATGCTCTAAAGCACAGGGAGCCTAGCTCCGTGCTCTGTGATGACCTAGATGAGTAAGATGGGATGGGGCTGGGAGGGAGGTCCAAGAGGGAGGGGATATATGTATACATAGAGCTCATTCACTTCATTGTACAGCAGAAACTAACACAACATTGTAAAGTAACTATATGCCAATTAAAAAAAAAAAAAAAAGACACCTGAAAGGGATCCTACAGCAAGGATCAATACTGTTGTTGTTGTCATTAGCTATACATTATCTGGTTCTTCACCTTGGATCAGATTTCCAGAACACACTTCCTTGTCTTTGCTTCTCTGGGCATAACTGATGGGGCCATTTGTGGTATAAGAGCAGGAAAGGCTTTCTAAATGACAGCAATTAACGCAACAATAAAGAAGCTGAATTCTGCATATTTAAGGTGATTATTTTTTCTTCTACGGTGGCACTCACTGTCCGCTGGCCAGCCTCAGAGATGTTGTCAGTGGCTACTTGGCGATGGCACAGCCCAAGGTAAGATGCTGAGCTGTCCTGATGGATTCCATGTGCTGAATGTGATATTAGAACAGCAACTAGCAACTGTCCTCATTAATTATAAGAAATGAATCTTAGGCTAACACCACTAATTAGAAAAAAAAATAATTGCTTGGGTCAAAAAATAGTCATTTGGCAGGGTACCAATTATCTCTGTTGGTTTGTGTGTAAGTCCTGCCTAGAGGCATGTAAACAAACTAAATTGCCTTTTTAGCCTCTTCAAGCTTTTATGATTTTTTAATAACTAATATATAATTGGACAGTTTGATAAGTTTGAAAAACAACTGATTTACTTTGAAATCATGTAAGAAATGATTTTTTTTTCTTTTTTTACAGGAAAAGTGACTCTTCCAAGAAACACACCAGAGTAGAAAGCTCATCTATAAAAGCACAGATTCTTTTCCCTCACCTCAGATTCCCAAAATGCAAACATATGGCCTGAACTGTACATTCACACATGTGCTTTCATACTGATGAATATTGTTGACCAGATGGCAGATTGAGCTACAGCCTATCCCTCTATCTCTGATCCTTAAAGGATTTTTGCCTATGCCCAGTTTGTATTACCTGTGATATCTAAAATCCATCTTTCTATCTCTCTATTCATCCATCTGTATATCCTTCTTTCTAAGTATCTATCCATCCACCTACCTACCTAAATATCCATCTAGCTGTAACTAAAAATAATAAGTAGATGAATACACAATGAAAATATAAAGATCACATGTCCTTCATAATATAATAAAAAAGTATTCTGCATAGTTTTCTTATTTCAAGAAATGTGTTTACCTTATGACACTCAGAGAATCATGGATTCATAGAGTCAGAAAGCCCTCTGTGATCATGAGAATGAGAACAGAGAAGCTAGGAGAAGTGAAAGAACTTACCCAAACTCACATGGCTTCTTAAAGATCTGCTGGAACTCGAGTGCCTTTTAACTTGACTATTCTGCTTGTATTTATTTCAATGGTGCATCACTCACCAGAGGAATTTAAACTTATTGAAACATCACTCTTCCAGGATAAAAGAAGGACCTTTGTTCTATTTTAACATGGTTTGCATGGTGTGAAGCAGCATGGATTTACCTAAGGAAGGTTTCATATTGTTCCAGATGATTGTGGTCCCAACAAGATGGCCAGAGGAAGCAAAAGAAGGGAGCAAAAGAAGTTTTGATGTTAATGGAGCTCACAGTGTGTATGGGGCCGGGGGGGAGGATGGAGTTAGTGCTGATGGACAGAGGTGATCTTGTCTACTTCAGTAGACAAGTGCTGCTCACTTCTGCCAAGACTCTATTCATGAAGGTTAGAGAAATCAGAACTCTCTTTGGGTTTCATCTGCTAAGATGGTCTTCCTTTGCAACAACAGAAAATTGTTTCTTCTATAATGAGGCCCCTCATTCACCATTCTTTTATTTCTGTTTCTATTTCATAATATTCAAAGATTAGGAGTGATATCATCTCATTAATTCGTTGCTGGCAAGAACAAATGCTCTGAGATGTATAATGATGACAACTCTGGCATGAATCTTTGGCAGAATCTGAGGGATTTTGTCTGTAATTCAAAAGTATCTGTCCCTGTGAAAATCCTTCAGAGTAAGCCACCAAATTATCTCTAACTACTTTTATTATGTTGAACAATCGTCTACCCAGAGCAGTGCATATTGTATTACAAAGGACATAGAAATGGCTATGGCCAGATGGTATTTTGAGTGTTCTGGATAGCATTATTGTACAGAACATAAGAGAGAGAGATGTTTTAACTGCCCTATGGCATACCTAACATGGCCAGGGCTGCTCAGTGGGGAGAGATGGCTTAGTGAAAACTCTTTCAAACATTGATGATCTTATCCCAAAATATAAATTCTGTCAAATCACTCCTCTGTGATGATCATTGTTCATAGGAGGATACATGTGCATCAACAAAACAGGGTCTGGGCAGCTCTCTGAACCAATTTATTAAAATACAAAAGATTGATTCTATAAGCTGACAGTTTAGAAATAATTTTTTACTCAACCAACAGGAGCCGTCTCCAAATAGATAGCTAAGACTTAACCACCTCATTCCACCATTGTGTGTGTCACCAAGCATACAATTGACAATGACATTCCAGGGTTTTGTCATGGCTGAGCTAACAGCAGGATAAGCCCTGTTAGTGATCCTAAAACTCTAATCATAAATGAATGCAGTAAAACACCTACAATTGTAAATAAGAATAAAATGTCTCTGAGCTTCATATTAAATTATAGAATGTGTTCTTCATAATTAAAACCCCAGATATTTTCTTCCATTCAACTTCACACAAACTGAATAAAAGCAGTGTTAAATAGCTTTATGAACAACTGGGAGGATGCTACAGACACTGGTAATTTCTTAGGTATTTAAGATCCAAGCTGGGGCATATACCCTGAGAAAACCATAATTCAAAAAGATTCATGTACCAAAATATTCACTGCAGTTCTATTTACAATAGCCAGGAGATGGAAACAACCTAAGTGTCCATCATCAGACGAATGGATAAAGAAGATGTGGCACATATATACAATGCAATATTATTCAGCCATAAAAAGAAACAAAATTGAGTTATTTGTAGTGAGGTGGATGGACCTAGAGTCTGTCATAGAGAGTGAAGTAAGTCAGAAAGAGAAAAACAAATACAGTATGCTAACACATATATATGGAATCTAAGGGAAAAAAAAAAAGGTCATGAAGAACCTAGGGGTAAGACAGGAATAAAGACACAGACCTACTAGAGAATGGACTTGAGGATATGGGGAGGGGGAAGGGTAAACTGTGACAAAGTGAGAGAGGGGCATGGACATATACACACTACCAAATGTAAAATAGATAGCTAGTGGGAAGCAGCCATATAGCACAGGGAAATCAGCTCGGTGCTTTGTGACCACCTAGAGGGGTGGGATAGGGAGGGTGGGAGGGAGGGAGATGCAAGAGGGAAGAGATATGGGAACATATGTATATGTATAACTGATTCACTTTGTTATAAAGCAGAAACTAACACACCATTGTAAAGCAATTATACTCCAATAAAGATGTTAAAAAAAAAAAAGGGATCCAAGCTGGTTATTGAATTAAACTGTAAGAGTGCACAGAAGCAAAGAAACTACAGAACTTACGTATCAACGTCACTTTATTCCATCCTCCTGTTTCAGAGGTTACAATAAAGTCTGTTTTTAATATTAATGTGTAAAAATTTTCTTCCTAAGAAGTATTTCCACATTTTGTATTATTCTTTACCCATAAAAATTCCTTTTTTTTTTTCATTTAAAGGTTTCTTGTATGTCACAATAACAAGAGTTCTGGGTAAATTTTGTTGCAAGATATGTAATTAAATCGACCCCTCCGCATGGACAATTCATTTGCTTAGCCAATAAGTATTTATAAAGTTTCTCTTTGTTATGGCTTTCAAGAGATGTGGGGAAATAAAAGAAATACAAGAAGTGTAAGATATAGCAGCACCCTAGGGAGGCTTCAAGCCTAATTTAGAATGTATGGCATGGAAAAAGTGGAGTAATTGTGATCCAAGTATACAATAATATTGATAAGAAAAATGTAAATAGAACCATAATGGGCGGGTCCTTGTTTTCTCTCCATTCTGTTGTTTGCCTGCATTCCCAGGGTAGTTACATCCCCAAAAAGGTATTGTCACCCCATTAGCTTCCATTCAGGTTCCCTTATTTTAATATTTGACTTGAAAAAAAGAACCCATGAAACTATCAATGGGCAATGTGGTTGACACACACATTGGAGGGATTCAAAAACACCTCACTCTCTCTTGCCAGGTAAATGGTCTCCATTCGCCGGTCTTCTGAAATGATTCTCTTTTCTGTTTTGGAAAAAGTGGTTGAAATCACATTTATATTTACATATTGCTATGAACTCCTCCGGCTTTTAGCAATACTTCTTGACTCTTCTAATGAGTTCAGAAAAACTTATTTCATTGAGTGTCTGACTTACAGAAAATGGTGATGCTTGCTTTTTAAAATCTGTTCCTAAATAGTTTTCCTGTCTCTTCCACCAGGTTCCTGTCATTCTGAATGTTTCCCGGGCTGCCTTCCACTGGCACAAAATGAGAACAAGGGAACAAAATATCCTGGGTTTCTACAGCCATTGGCAGTGCCAGTGTTTCCAAACCTGTGTCTGCAAGAACTTTGGGGCTTTCTGGCTATCAATTCACTGAGAGAGAGGGGTCCCACCCTCAGACCTGGGTTTACAGAATCAGGCTGGGCGAGGGAGACTCTGAGCACAGTTGGTGTCCACCATGCTGATCCTTCTCTGGCCTGGCTACGCAGTGACCCATTGAGAGGTGTCATACAGAGGTAGGGCTACAGGTAATACCTCAAAGATCCATTATTCCAAAAGCAAATGATGACATGAGACCCAAGCAGGTCCCTTTGGTAACCTACTGTCATTTCCATATGACGAGGGTAGGTATGTGATCTTATTCTTTCCCTCTAGCTGCAGAAAGACACTCTGTCAAGCTGAAGGCTCGGGGTGAGAGCCACAGCAGTGAGACAGCCTATAGCTGCCTGAGGGTGAGGGTACCTGGCTCTCAGGGTCGAGGACAGCTGAGCCATCAGGGTGGTGACAGGCAGATGCCACACAGAGAGCTGGCCAGACTGAGGAGTATGTGTGCATAGCCCTTGGGGCCTCCCAGAAATGCATGGGGTGTGTTTCATTCCTGTACCACCAAGAAGAGGCAGGAGCTACAAGAATGTGTGACCACAGGACCTTTTGTGTCCCAGGTAAAGCTGGGGATCTCAGGTAGCTCTTGCTGATCCACTATGATCCAGGGTGAGCCAGATGTGGCCAGCTTGCGCTTTCCAGGCTCTGCAACAAGAAAAGCCAGGGCACTTCATGAAGTAAAAGTACAGGGTGAAATGTGTGGTCAGTTTTCCACATGGCAGATGAGATACGGGTGTGCACAGGGAAGCTTTCTGCTTGTGAATATGGCAAGGTTAGGATCAGGAACCAATTGCTTTCTTAGAGTTTAGACAGATTTTAATACAGGGGAGATAGGTCCATGGTAGTCAGTATAAAGCACGGGAAATTTTGTTTAGGCATCGTTAAGCACTTCGTGGCTAGAAGGATGCAAGGCATGGGAACTGGTGTAGTCACTAGTGGATGTAAAAGTTGGAACGACCAAGATAGCTCTCAACAACTCCCACCAGCTATGTCTCCTCGCCCACACCAATGTCTTTTAATCAATCACCAGACACGACTGGATGGGATTTGTGGTTAGTTTGAATCCACACAACTTGAGACTTTCTGCACATTTTTACAAATTCCACAATGATCACTTTTAATAGGAGCTAGTTTTTGTATAGTGTTTTACCAGTTATGCAATGTCTCCAGATCAGTTGTCTGTCCTACAGGGTATGGGATGTGGCACGCTCCCAGGATCTGCTGAGAAATGGACTCTGTTGGGAAATCTCAAGTCACAAAACCAGCCACCAAACCAGCATTCTGGACTCCAGATCTTTTGTCTGGGGCTCCACCTCCAAAAACAGCTTACATCAGAGCTCCAAATAGTAACCGAGTGCTCGTCACCTTTCACAAGGGCTCAAAAGTTGTGAAAAGGCTGAACAAAGAAATACTTAGAAAAAAGCATCAAGAACAATTCCCTTAAGAACAATTATTGGGGGTGGGGGAGGGAAGGACTGGGAGTGTGGGATTAGTAGATGCAAACTATTATATAGGATGGATAATCAACAAGGTTCTACTGTATAGCAGAGGGAACTATATTCAATATCCCGTGATAAACCATAGTGGAAAAGAATATGAAAAAAGAATGTCTCTATGTGTATAACTGAGTGCCTTTGCTGTACAGCAGAGATTGGCACAGCATTGTAAATCAACTACACTTCAATAAAAAAGAATAAAATTTAAAAAAAGAAAGCAAAAATGAACAAGTATTACTCTCCAGCAATAAAAATAGGTTTTAAAAAAGCTCATTACAATAATAATATTTGATCCAAAGAGAATATAGCTGGTTGTTTCCATACATTTTCATGTGCAATTTTCTTCTATCTTCAGCTTATTTTCTATCGACAATTTCTATTTTGGAATCTATGCTCATCTGTGTTCTCTCCATTCTGAATTTTTGCCATGCTTATTATTTCTCCTCTGTCCTCAGATTCCAGACTATAGAGCACTATTTTCATAATTTTTCAGGTATAGAGTCCCAGATTCCACACAAGAAAGCAAGCACCCCAGGGATGGGAACCTCTCACACTACCCAGAATGTAGAAAAGTCCAGAGTAAGCACTTTGAGATACTCACCAACTTTCCCCTGCTTTCTTGGAATAAAAGGAATTCACCTCTAGTTAACATGTGTTCAGCAAACTCTCTCTCTGGAAGGTTCTGCCCTTAAAATATTCTCTGTGCTATACAGCAGTTTCCCACTAGCTATATATTTTACACAAGGTAGTGTATATATATATATATATATGTCAATCCCAGTCTCCCAATTCTCCCACCCCCCGCACAGGGAGCTCAGCTCAGTGCTCTATGGTGACCTAGATGGGTGGGAGGGTGGGAGGGTGGGAGGGTGGGAGGGAGGGAGGTCCAAGAGGGAAGAAATATAAGTATACTTATAGCTGATTCACTTCTTTGTACAGCAGATACTAATACAACACTATAAAGCAACTATACCCCAATTTAAAATAAATAAGTAAATAAATAAACATTCCCTCGATGTACCTGCACTATCTAGTGTGCTGTTTCTCACCTGCATTTGAAGACTTACGTTTTAAAACTCCAGCATCTTGTAATGACAGGAAATTTAGAAGCCTGTAACAGCAGTAGCAGTTTTTGTGAAACTATTTGCTTAGCAGACTTTAGCAGAATTAAGTACTGCTGAAATAGCGTGGGACCTCGTTCTCCATGCACCGTTCAATAGGCTAAGAGGTGATTCTTGGAGCACAATTCAGCCTGGGCTGAGAAAATTAGGACAATGTGGTCTTCTGCGATGGGGTGACAGGTCATCCTTGGGAAAATAGTGAGAATATGAGTGGGGATTTATACAAACCTGGCCAAAAGGGAGAACATGCAGATGCATTCCAATTAGAGCCTTGGGCCTGCATGGAAATCTGAGGCCTCTTTCTCCACCAAGATTCTCCCCAAGATTCTTTGCCACTTATTCTGCCTGCTTTGGGGTCTGGAGCAGTTCTGCAGCATGGGACCAATCACTGCCGCAGGAATCTTACTGCACCTATGGTCTCTGAGGCTGACGAATCCAAGGAAACAGCCCAAACTGCCTTGCGTGCAGACTCAACAGACTCAGTGCTGACCTGTGTCCACCGCTGGCCTGTCTACCAATCAGAAACATCTGCTGATTTGACAAAAGGCATTGGACCAGGTGATTGGTGTTTCTAGGCACAAGCACACATGTGCCACTTCTTCAACAAAACTGTTTGAACTGGCAGGGTATGCCCATCACCAGTACCTAGTGGATGGGGGAGGTGTTAGCCATGCTTCCCTGCGTTCAGTGAAGGCAGAGGGCTGCCAGAGAATGTTTCACAGTTTGTGTGTGGGGGAGGGCTACTGGGAATTGCTCTTTTGCAGGTCATGCATATTCAGAAGGCCCACAGTGCCTGCCTGCTTACCTATGCAGCTACAACAGTGGTCTTAGTGATTGGCATCCATGCTTTCTTAAACTCTAGCATCCTTTGAGATGCAAAACTGCTTACTATCTTTTGAATCCGAACAGATTATTTTAAAAGCTGCATATCATATCTTTTGGTATCTCTTGATTTGCCTTAGAGTTCATCTTGATGAATAATTCCTTAGAGGGGGAAGCAAAGAAGTAAAACAATATTTGCAGAGTTAAACTCTGTAAAATGCTTCATCATGCTCATGGGAGAAATCTGTAGGTTTAAATTGTGCAAATGAGTTTAATTCCTGTTTAAAGGGCTTCCATTTAAATCCTCTCCTTATCCCTAAAGCAAGCTAAAATTACCAAAGACATTTGGGGAATTTGAAATGTAAAATCCTTCTTAAAAAGAATTCCTGAGTTTCACAGACAGAGAGAGAGGAAAATACAGACAGGAATTCATACTTTTGAATACTGTATGTACAGAAATATTGTTTTCTATGTGTTTGCCTCAAATGAGATGCCTTGGACGTCAGGATTTCACAACTGAGAAAATTAGTGTAGAACCAAGAGGACAAGCTTGACAGGCATTTAGAGCACTTCACCAGAATTTCACTTTTAATGATACAACTGCAAATGAGTGTAGGTTTGTAATTAGGAAGCAGAACAGATGGTGAAGACTTTGTTTAAAGTGTGCATTAAGGTAACCTACACTGCCAAGTTCCTGTTCCTGCTACATGGCTGCTGCTCAGTTGAAATGCATTGAGCTGCGATGAGATGCAGGAAAATCACCGCAGTAGGGAATATAGCACCACTGTTTCCCCGTTGTCCGCCAGTTTCCAGATGTGTGCAGAGTGGAGCCTAAAAATGGTTATGGAATATCTGAAACTGCAGAGCATCTCTGTCATATATGAACAGTCTTTTAGCACTGTGTCAAGAAATGCAGCTCCCTGGGCTATGGGCTGGAAGCAGCATCACCTAGGGACCCACTGTACCCCCTCTGTGGTGTCCCCACTTCTGAGGGTGGGCTGGATTGAATGGCGGGCTTCTAACAAATATGGTAGACAGAAGTGATGGGGTGTCACTTCTGAGATTAAGCTGCGAGAATACTGGCTTCCACCTTGGGCGCCATCTCTCACTTTCTTGGAGGGAAGCCAGCTGCCAGGCTGCGAGCTGCCCTATGGAGAGGTCCAGGTGCGAGGAATCAGTGCCTCTGGCCGACGGCCAGGACTGAGGCCACCAACAGCCATGTGAGAGTGTTTGGATGTAGATCCTCTCCCAGCTGAACCTCGACTACTGTCTTCTGAGAGACCTTGAGACAGAGGCACCCAACTAAGGTGCATCCAGATGCTTGGCTCATGGACACTGTGGGGTAATGGGATAATAAATGCTGTTTTGAGTACTGGGCAATTCGTTATGCAGCAATAGATAACAAAGAGGCAGGAGCTCAGAAATCTAAGGCTTATTTCCAAGTATTCAATGGGCAAGTTGCCCACTCGTTCTTTTATTGTTTTCTCATTTTATGTAATTATAGCCAAGCAGTGGGTTCCTGGAATCTCAATGAGAGCATAGAAGGAAAGACCTTGTCAAAATATTCAATAGTAATATATTTGGTTGAACTTTTACACATAATTAAAATGTCAAATTGATCCTCCAGAAAAGTAAAACAGACTGGTTATATTTAGAATAGGTTGCCAGGGATCACGTGTCTTCATTGCTATATGGCTGTAGGTGGAGAAATGTGCAGACAGAAGCTTAACATCATGTCTGTGAAGACGGGCCTGAGTGTGTATGTGGGCGCACGCATGCACTGGATTAGGGAGAATGCCCTGGATTGCTCCCTTGGTCTTGTGTTATATAATTTATATGAGTCACGATTGTCTTCCAGCATCCACTTTTCTACAGACAGTACCGCATTTTTAGAGGAAAAGAAAAATGAAACTCACATGGGTTCCCTCCTGTCTAAACGGAGGCTCCTCTTGGGACCATTTCCCTCTCTTGTTCCCTTTTATTTCAGCCTCTAAATTTTGGGGTCCTGTAGGGCTCTTTCCTTAGAATTCTTCTCCATGTATTTTCTCTTCAGGTGACCTTGTGTTATCCCAATCCTTAATTACTGCAGAAACTGCAGACTCTCAAATGCTTATATTCTGTCCTGAGCTCCAGACTCATGTATTCTGACATCACCACTTGGACATCTAAAGGAAATATTCCAGTTACAATGTCCAGAACAAAACTCCTGATTTTTCCTGCCAGTGTTCCCTCAGTTTCCCACTGTAGTCAATGATACGCTCATTTATCAAGTTGTTCAGGCGAATACCTGAGGGACAGCTTTGACGGCTGAAGCCCCATATCCAAACCATCAGCATGTTTGGCTGGCTTTATCTTAAAGGCATATGACCCTTACTTACCACTTGCACTGCACCCAAGCAAGGCTAGCCCACCAACACTTTATGTTTGCACGAATGCACTGTCTTAGGCTAATAAGAGTCTTAGGCTGTTAATCATACAGTAGCCAGAGTGATAGGTTAAAACCATATATTAGCTTGTGTCATTTTTTCCTTCAAAACCCTCCAATATCTTCCTATCACATTTAGAACAGAAGCAAAGATGTTTCAATAGCTTTATCAGTCTAATTTCAACCAATAAAAGTTGGCTCAGACAACGGGATAACTGAAGAGGATGTAATGAGGAAACCAGGGCGTGGACAGGGAAATAACTAGTTGTGGTGAGTCAGCCTCTTGGGTTAACCAGCAAAGGGCTGAGAGGGAGAGGAGGCATTGCAATGTGATTATTTCAGTTTGGCCCCGAGCCAAACTGACTATATGTTCAACTATAAAACAGGAAGCAGGGACAAGATTATGATTGGAACCTAGTCCAGATATGCATTTCTTGTGGGTCGTTCTTTCCCATTTCCTTCTACAATAAAGCACAGTAGGTTTCACATTTGGAAGTTGAAGAATTTGTAAACTTGAACCCTCATGATGAAACCTTCCTATTACCCAGATCTCGTAGCAATCTGGGTCTCTCTGGGGAGAGGAGCAGTTCCTCATCCACCCATCTCTGATTCCTTGGGTAGCTCAGCATCTGCCACTCTGAATTTGGGTTTGTACATGACCCATATACACTCTGTGCGGGTGCAATGGACATAAACTTGACAGATGTAGTTGATGGTCAAGGGACTGAGTTCCTGAGGGTTGTACCTAAAAATCACTTAGTTAAATGATGATCAACCAGGACAGCTGATATATTTTTGCCATATAGACCTGCTCATGTTCCACCAAAGTAATCTGGATTTAATTTCCTGTGGGGTGGAAAGAGCAAATGACAACCAGAAATTTAACCCAAACACTGCTGAGTTTGGACACTGAATCTAAAACATTGGCAAAACTCGGAGTTTTCCAGCTAGGTCATTAAGCTCAAATAACAGCAACCGTAACAGTCAGTGAAGGAAGAAAGATGTATCACTATCTGGTGCCAGATGCCTCGAGGTAACTGTGTCCAGAAAGAAACACAGATACATAACTCAGGAGGAGACGAGTAACCCTGGGTGCTGTTTACTCTCCAGTCCTGCCATGTCCACTCTCCACCTGGCATTCCTGCCCTTGTCTGCCCTGCTTTCATCCCAGGCGGCTTTCCCCTGTGCCAACCATCACTTGGGTCCCAGACCAGGGTCCAGGTTGGATTCAGCCAGCAGGAGGAGGAGCACAGGTGCGAAGAGAGAGAGCCAGTGTTTCTTCCCTGCTTCCTCATAATTCAGTTGTACATCTCAGGTGACCAGCTGTCTGTCCATCTGTGACAACGGCTCTCCTGGGTGGTCCTTCCCCGTGGTCTTTCCTCTAGGACCTGGGGTCATTCTGGACTCCAGGAGCACCCTTTCCTCTAAAGTAGTGATAGCTCTCTGGTATCACTTGTGTCCAGCACCTCAGTATTTGTTCTCTTAACCCTTCCCATGCTTCATACAGTCCCTTCATTAGAGATCCCTTCTCATATAAATTTCCTTTCCAGCTGGCGCCCTCACTAATATGCACTGGTAGCTCACACACACACTTACTTTGTACTGAATTAAATATTCTGAAGAAGGAAATTTCCCAAAGAACATAATAATCAATTTAAATTTATGCTATATGAAATATATAAGATTTGAATTCTGTTCTATAAATATCTCATTTTCCTTTTTCCTCCAGTATTTGAATGTTAGAAATGAAATATAATCAGAGTCACTTTTGTCAAAAATACTTTCTTTTTCTTCCTTTTCAAAAGGAGGCTTTTTATTCACTCATTCTTGGTTTGAACTACAGGATTCAGGAAACTTGGCATTCCTGAGGGAATCTTTTTGTTCCCTGTATTATTTGGGGGTAAACAATTAGGTAAAGGTATGTTAAATAGTAGTTTCTCCTGTACTTAGGATTTTGCTGCTATTATCTCATTAGTACTTGGTTTGATGGGGTCTGTTTATCACAGAATGATAAATACCAGTTATTTATGCACATGGAGGAGGTTTTTTTAATGTGAGTATGTGTGTGTAAGAGAAACAGACAGACACACTACATGTCTCTACTCCAGCATCAGCTGAGTCATTATTCTCCCATTTTCATTTCCTGTCATTTCCAAATCACTAGACCTATAACGACAGGCGGGTTGCCTATCTGAGAGTCTGTTCACAGTGAAAGCAGAGTCAGTGTTTCTGGAGGTCTGATTATTAGAAAATGTAAGCAGAGCGATGTGTGAGTGAAGAGAGAACTGGCACGGAGACAGAGAGAGAAAAATATATATATATATATTAAAGAGAAAACAGAGTGAGGAGGAAGAGAAGAGAAGGGGCTCCAGTGTGAGTAATTCTGCACACCTGCTCTCTGGGGGGCAGTTAGGAGGTGAGAACACAGGGAAGTGGTGAGGATACAGAAGTTTGCCAAAAGCATCAGGTACTTGAAAAGAGTTACCAGGCTGCAGTCCAAGCTCTTAGTTGGTACTATAGCCAGGGTATTTGTAGATTTGAGAGCAGGGATTATAAACATCCTGCCAGAGACCTACATTTCCACCTTGAAGTCAGAGAAGGCAAGACCTTCAACTAAGAGAGAGCGGGGGAGTGGTTGAAATGTCTCTTAAGATTCCTTTACCAGAAAGAGAAAAACAAATATCATATAATATCGCTTCTATGCGGAATCTAGAAAAATGGTACAGATGAACTTATTTGCAAAGCAGAAATAGAGTCACAGATGTAGAGAACAAACATACGGATACTAAGCAGGGGAGGGGGTGGGATGAATTGGGAGATTGGGATAGACATATATGCACTACTATGTATAAAATAGATAATTAATGAGAACATACTGTATAGGTCAGGGAACTCTACTGAAGGAACTGTGGTGACCTAAATGGGAAGGAAATCCAAAAAAGAGTGGATATATATATATGTATAGCTGATTCACTTTGCTGCACAGCAGAAACTAACACAATATTGTAAAGCAACTATACTCCAATAATTTTTTTTAAAGACTCCTTTAATTGACAAATTCTCCCTTCATATCTTTTTGTTAGTTTCCTCTCAATTTATTAGTTAAAGAAAAGGACGTTTGTCCTATAGAGTTTCCCAGAGTCTGGATTTTGTTGACTGAAACCTTGTGGTGTCATTTAGCAGGGGCTCTTGCCCATTGGTAAATGGAGCTAGAGGTTTGATCAAGTTCAAGTTTGCCCCACACAAGATCGCCTCAAAGGTGTCTATGTTCTTCAATCTGAATTGTCTGGTTGTCTTTCATCTTGTGGTGTGGGCAGGGATTAGTGATCAATAACTTGGTCCTTTCATCCCTTGGGGCTGACAAAATGGAGATGTTCTGATTCTATTATTCTGCCTTCATTTATTAGCTGGAGTATTTTTGCATAGATAGTGTTCCCTTCTACTATTTGGAAGTCCAGTGATACAGCTTACATGGAAAATCAGGATGGATGTTTGCTTTTTCCCTGCATTCACCAGTTTTCAAAAGAATGGGTTAGTTCCTTAGCATCTTCCAACAGTGATCAATTAGCATTTTCTTTTAAAAATCTTTATGAACTCAAGGATGTAGGTATTTTTGATGCGTTTCAATCTACTGTAATTATTATTCTACTGATACTCAAATTCTCCCGCCTTTGGCTAGTGAGAGCCCCTGAGTTAAATTTTGCCACCAAGTTACTTAAATGTGGTCCTGGTCATCTTCAGCAGCTACCTTACTCTCTGGTGTGACAGGATTATTGAATGTTATGTTGCATGCTTCATGCCTAAGACCTCAAATTGCTATTTCTTCATGGAGCCTTGGCTTGTTTACAAGAAACAGTACTTTAAGGCCACAACATAGTTATATTTTTAAATACAGTCAGATATAGTTATTTCTTAATTATTTTCCATTGTAGCTGTGATGTATTGATTTGCTACCAAAGATGAGGTTTTAGCTCTCTCTTAAGCCCTCTCACTCTGCTCCCAACAATATATTTAGTATTTAAAATATTAAGACTAGGTCAAAATTCACACCTCAAACTTGGTTTTGTAATTCCTTCCTGTTTCTTAACACTTTTTATGTTATCTTGAGTTAATAATTACCTTGATTTTTTTCTATTACTTGATTTTCTGTGTTTCTATCTGTAACTGATCCCTAAATTTTCCTCCTTAAGTAGAACATCTTCTCATTAATTCAAACACATCAAATAATCTGTCCATTCTCCTTCTTATATATATTTTTTTCTTTCTGCATATCTCCATTCTGGTCACTTCAACACAGGCTGCTTTCTCCCCCTGTTGCATTGTAGTCATCCAATCAGTTACCTTCACATTGCCTTTGCCTTTATCCTTTAGAGACATTCTGCTTCCTGTATACAATTATTTTATACTTTTAAATAAAGTGTCAGTTTCTAGTTTTGATGGAGCATCTTTTTGAGTATATTCTAAGAAAAATCCTTCAGGGTAATTTTTTTTTCCAAGTGTGAAAATCCATCATTGGGCTGAACATAAAATTATAAATTAGAAATAATTTGAAGAAATTTGAAGGCATCTTTTCACTGTGTCCTGACTCTAGTGGCGCAATTGATGACATTCTAATTGCCCATTCTTTATTTTCATTTATCCCTGTTTTCATGCCTTAACATCTTTATTATCATTGTTCTGAAATTTTATAATGGCAAGCCCTCGTTTTCACATTGGGTATGTCATGGTAGCTTACGATATGGTGGCTTAAGTCTTTCTATCCTGGGAATTGTATTTCTTTGATAATTTCTTCTTTTTCAGTTTCTGCTTTCTTCCTTTCTGCAGTGCCTATCAGTTGGATGTTAGATAATCTAAAACAATCTTCTAATTTTCTTTCCATTGCTCTCTTGTTATTCACTTCTTTGCCTTGTTATTCTACTTTCTGGGCAATTTACTCAGCTTTATTTTCCAAAAAGCCTATTGAATTTCTTTTTTTATTTCTACCATAATATTTTTAATAGCCTAGAGATTGTTTTTGCTCTCTGAATATTCCCTTTGTATAGAATACTGTGCTTGATGAATGTTTGCAAACTTATTTCTCTAAAGCCACTGATTACATGGGTTTTACTATAAGATCATTTTTTACTCCTTTTGGCATTGTCTGTTCCCTCCATGTTCCTTTTTTCCTGTTTGCTTATTCTGCTCTCTGTGTTTCATGATAGCCCCTTTCCCCCAAGAATCCTGAGCAGTGGATGTCTGTGTATTTTTAAGAGTGAGACACTAAAACTGGGCCTGGAACCCTGTATGGGTATGGCTTGTAGAGTGGTGGGCTTCACTGTAGGGCAACTAAGTCAAGGAGCCCTTGACTCTTAGTTGCACTAGCTGACTTCCCTGGAAAGACCTTCCAGTCTGCTGCCTGGGCACATGAAATTGGCCACCAGCATGGTGACAGTTGAGAGCAGGGGGGTTTGTCTTCCCCACTCAGTGAGTGGACATTCACTTGATTCTGTGTTTTCGGTATGACTTCCTGCTGAATTATGCCTGGTGCCCTTCAATGCAGATGGGAAGTCTCCAGTCTTCTGCTGAGCTGGAGGAGAGTAGAGGCTCTATGGGTCAAACTGCTTCTAATGCAGATTTTCCACCACTCATTCTGTTTCCAGATATTCCCCATCCCTATCTGCAGAAGGACCAGTGCCTGCCTCCAATTCCTGAAATCTGGAATTCCACAGCATAAACCAGCTTGCTTCTTGGTGTACTGCCCACCCTAAGTAGAATTTCTGATTTCTCTCCTGCTCCTCTTCTTCTAGGCTAAGGCTTGAGGCTTATTCTCTACCTTCATACTGAGGAGCATTAATACTGTCTTTTTTTATGGCTTCAAGTACCATCGAATGACTACAATTTTTCTTAATCTGTATCTACTGAGAAGCAAATGCCAAGATGGAATTAGACATGCAAGAGGATACATGAGTTATCCCATGAACTAACTACACCATCACATTCAGTGGTGATTAAGTGTCATTTCTGGAGAGTGTGTGTCCTCCTCCCTGGACGGTAAGCACCATAACAGGGATCAGATCAGCTGTCCATCCCTACATCTGGCACATAGACTGGACATAGTGGGCCTTCCATTTACTTCTGTGGGTTGAATGAATATAACACGCCTGGCTAGAAGGAGGAAATGTGAGTTACATCCTGAGGAAAATGGGTGTGTTTTACTTTGGACTGTGAATTCAAGGAATAACCTTTCTAACATGACAGAAGAAGGAGAAGGGCCTTTCCATTAAAAGGCATCACCCCTGCTTCCTGCACAATATGGGCTTATTCTTTGTTCTGTGGTTGCCAAAATCAAAAGTCATTCTTATCCTTAGAAAAGAGAGTAATTTATTAGAATTAGCAGAAATAAAACACTACCTTGGGAAAATGTGTGTACAGGACTGTGGGTGGGTGTCCAATACCTGGTGTTCAGTTCTCTGTGTAGATTTTCCTGTGTTCACAGAACTTTCCTGGAAGCAGAAACACCATCTGGAGGTGGGGCAGGGGGTGGTGGGTGGTGATGGGTTACTAGGGAAGGATACTGCTGGTCTGACCAGTGTCTGACTTAGGCACAAACAGATGATTTTAAGGACAGTGTTTAACAAGACTCGTTATATAGCTCCTGCTCAACTGAGTTGCATGAACATTCAGAGTGAGAACTGACCTGCCTATCTGTTATGGACCAGATGATGTGTGTCCCTAAAATTCATCTGCTGAATCAGAAACTCCCAATGTGATAGTGCTTGGAGGTGGGGCCTTTGGGAGGTAATTAGGTTTATATGAGGTTATGAGGATGGGGTCACCATGAATGGGATTAGTGCCCTTATGAAAAAGGACCCAGAGAGCTCCCTTGTGCCTTCTGCCATAGGAGGACACAGTGACAAGACAGCCCTCTATGAACCAGGAAGTGGGTTCTCACCAGACGCCAAATCTTCTGGTGACTTGATCATGGACTTCCAGCTTCCAGAACTGTGAGAAATAAATTTCTGTTGCTTATAAGCCACCCTGACTATAGTATTTTTGTCATAAGAGCCTGAATGGACTAAAACAAGGGAATCTGACTTAATGAAAGAAACAAGGAGAGATCCATGGCAACCGAGCTGCATATCAATTACTAAGTCAAGAACGAAGGCAAAGCACTCTGTCGGGGGCAGGGAAAGGTGTGTGTGTGTGTGTGTGTGTGTGTGTGTGTGTGTGTGTGCAGAAAACATGAAGACCCAATGGAAGGAAAAGCAACAGAATGGAGCAGCTCTGCACAGTGGGGGACCTGTGGGCACCAGGTCAGACCCATGACTAGTTGGAGCAATGGCAGGTAGCAGGCACTGAGGGAGCAGACACCACACCCAGAGCCCTGGGGCATCCTCGGCTCCACTTTATAGGAAGGACCTTGTCAAACCAAGTAGTGGTGAAGCTCCCCGAATAGGTGGTTAATGTTAACATTATCAGAGGCTGATTGGCCTTTAAAAGGAGAGTTTCAAGAAGAAGCAGGTCACCAAATGTCAGGAAGCTTTGTTCATGGATAGAGGGACACATTTGAAATGAGACCTCTGGTTCAATTCCAAATCGAAGATTCTACTTTGATAGACTCACGAATACAATTTTCACACAATCGTATATCATGTTAAACAATGATGATCAATTGTGCCCTAATGTGACAGGTGAGCGTGAGAACTCCTGCTGTCTTTAGCCTCTAAGAACATATGGCTGCACACACACTAATTAAAGATATGACAAAGTATCTACGACTCCTTCCAAAATTTCCTTTGATGTTGTAGAATTCACATTTTTCTCTCTTGGGTTGGAGCTGAGTGCCTCCTTTCTTGGCACCCTTGGTGGCTCCCTTCCTGTCTGAAGCATCAGAGTACATCTAAAAGACCCCAAAGTGTCAGAGAAGACTGGATTCTGGTTCAACTCAGCTGAAAATGGGCTGTTCAGAACTTGGGGAGGCAGTTTCTTTGTATGTAACTTATGAAATTCAGGTGTAATGTCTCAAGTTTCTGTTTTAACCCAGTTCTTTCCACATCAGTCTTACATGGTTCCAAAAGGCAACCAAAGGACACAGCCTAGAAAGGTTTAAACCTGAGAGCATGTGACATCATGGGAGCAGATACAATCAACTGGCACATTCACTCATGAAGAATTTATCCAGGATGAATAGCCTTGATGCATCTCAAACCCTCCAGAGAGATTTTTTCTGTTCCCTCACTGGGAGACTAGGAGAGGAAATGGTGGATCGCATTTTTCCTCCAAGCTCAGGATTCAAAGATGTCAATTAAAGAAACATTTATTTTTCATTATTGAGTTATAGTTGATATATAATATTACATAAGTTTTAGGTGTACAACATAATTCACAATTTGTAAAGGTCCAAAATTTTAGTCCTTTTATAGTTATTATAAAATATTAAATTAAAGTAACTTAAATCTAATGTTGCACCATTTTCTCTATGTGATAGTTGATTTATAGAACACAGAAATAAAACACTTTAATATGGAATTTGAAAAAAAATAAACGTCACTGTAGATCTGTAAGAGAGTAAATATTCTGTTGAAGAATTATACTCTGTGCCTAATGTATGATTCTAGTGAGAAAAATAGGAATCTTCTGTGTTTGGGCTCTTCCTTCTCTCCAGCCACAATTAACAATATAGATCTCTCCACAAAACCTATGTTCCTGCCAATTGTCTTATTATATAAGATCAAGGATTGAAGAAATTATACTTTAGTATGATCATTCAATGCATCATTGCCAAGTAAATGAATCCCTAATGGTGGAATGTTTAGAGAATACATATCCTGGGTGTTTGGCTTTGATTTTGACCCTTCTGTTTAATTCTTCTAGTTGGATCTCCCTGGGAGTGTGCCTGGACAGGGAAGAAATCTCTCCACAGACTAGCAGGGCTTGAGTAAAATAGGGGTATTCAAGTTTCCCAACTGGCAGCTTCAACATGAGTTTTTAAGAAACTCTGGTATTTCCCACCATGGCAATGGTGAGGACCGTGAATATGGACTCAGAAGATCTGGACCCGCTTTTTGTTTGGATTAAACCACTCGTCATATGTCCTGTATCATGCCAGTTGCTCTAGCCCACTTTCCTCCTGAGCTGTAAAACTGTGATGTTTTAAAGAGTCACTGTACCCTGTCAACTCCAGGTGTTGGGCTGTGCAGCTTCAGCAGCAAACACCAGGCTGGCCACGAGGTCTCTGACTTGGAGGCATCGTCTGAACATCAACAACAGAAATGTATTATAATATAACCCAGTCTCCACTCTTTTATGCCTGTGCTTTCTGGGCAAAAAAATAATTGCAAAGAACACCTTTTAAAGGTGCAGTGACAGCTGTCTTGCAAGACATAATCACATTTTTTACTGATTCATACATTGGAAAGATTGTTGTGGAAAATTGTAATGATATAAAAATGAGGCTGATATAATTACAGAGTTTTACGAAGTGCAAATGTAAGTGCTGTCTTTTCAACCAGAGGCAGGACATGGGATGTGGAAGCCTGATCGACAGATGTGTGTTGGGAGAGGAAGAAGTTTCTATGTGAAGAAGGCATAGAAACCATGAAAATCTACCCCATGAAAATATACCAGTTGTGGAACTACTAATTCTTCAAATGCTTAGCATACTTACTCTATAAAGAAAAGCAATGACTAGAAATGTTCCAAACAGAGAGATTTCCTCAGATATCCTCTGAGATGCATGCTTGGGGCCATTGAGCTCTGAATTTGACTCAAAACTCATTCCTCTGTTCTACTAAATGCACAACCCAGTTCTGTTTCAAGTGTACCTCCCATGAAAGGAGCTTTTGTCAAGGAATCATGATGCCACTGGGGACTGATTCTAGTGAGAAAATCAGGAATACTTTGCTTTAGGGGTGAGTTAAAATTATTGTGAGATAAATATCTTGCATATATTACTTTGAATAGTATATGCAACACTGAACATTTATTTTTTTCTTTGTGCTATTGATATTTGTTAATCTGGTATTAGTGGAGATGAAAAATCAATGTGAAAATTGAGGAGCATTATAGAAAATCCAATTTTCCATTTGGCAATAACAACAATATTATGAGAGCTTTCAGAAATACAACTATAGAGGGGGCAAAAGATGGAGATGAACTTGGCATTACAATTTAATTCCAGCCCATGTTTATTCCTTAAAGTTCCCCGGGCTATTTACAGGGTTCATGACCACACAACACACACCCCATCAGCCTGAGTTTATTCCATTAGATGAATGGAGCTCCCACCTACAGGAAGTAGAGGTGAAGGGGTGCTATAGACTGAATGTTTGTGTCCCCTCAAACTTCATATGTTGATCCCAAAGTGTTGGTTTTAGGAGGTGGGACCTTTGGGAGGTGATTAGATAATAAGAATGGAGCCCCCAGAAGTGGAATTAGTGCCCTTATAAAAGAGACCCAGAGAGATCCCTTGCCCCTTCTTGCCTTGTGAAAACACAGCAAGAAGAGGGCCAACAATGAACAAGAAAGGGGGATCTCACCAGATACTGAATCTTCCAGTGCCTTATCTTGGACTTCCAGCCTCCAAAATTGTGAGAAACAAATTTCTGTTGTGTAAAAGCCACGCAGTCTATGGTATTTTTGTTATAGCAGCCAAAGTGGACCAATACAGGGGGTGTTTAAGGGGAAGCCACTAGTGTAAAGAGCTGAGTGAAATTCAGCAAAACAGCTGTGATTGAAGACACAAGGATATATCCAATGTCTATTTTCTTCACCCCAAAAATGAAAAGACAGTGACAGCTTTGGGAGTACTAATGCTCTCAAGACTCTCCTCCATAAAGCTGTATTTATATGTTCCTACACTACACATAGTATATAAAAATAAAATCTTGTCCTGCCAAGCAATGGGCTCCTCTGCCACATCTTCCATCATTATGCAGGTGGAAAATGAGATTCCTTAACAATGGTCAGCACTCAGCATAACTGGTTTCTTCCCAGTGTTGCTAGGATGTATTTCTAAGTTTGATTTGTAATAAGGTTCATATTTTACCACCTGGGGAAACTTCTAGATGATAAGCCCCATAAACATCTGAATAGTTTAGTGCCATATTTTGTTTTATGTTATTTTTCTCTTTGGAGTGTCCCAGGCAGTCTACATTGAGGAAGAATGGCCAGTGAAGACCAGCTTGTCCAAAGATGGGGGAAAGGCCACTAACCCACAATCTCAGAACTTTGGGAAGAGACCAGGCCTTCCCTAACCCCATGTAGTAGCCAAATACTAACCTTCAGTTCTCTGATGCTTTTTTTAAAAAAATCCACAAACTCTTCTTCACTGACTATTTGTGGGGCATCAAGGGAATTTAGATCTTTGCTGCTTGTTTTTGCTGTTGTTGCTGTTGCTTTGCACGTGGGAATGAGAAAGGAAAGGTGGGCTGACCATTTCCTTCATCTGCTCTCTGGGCTCACAGGCAGCCTAAACCAGGGCCCTGGAAATGACCATACAGGGTGACACAGCCCCTGGTTCTTCAAGGTTCCAGGACTGCAAATGTATGTCCACCAGGGGGGCAACAGTTCTCCCGGAGCACAGGATGGGTAGCACAGCAAGCCCGGGCAGTGAATACAGGTTGATGACACTGAAAGAATTTTGTTTAGAAATTGTTCAAGTATTTGTTTTAATTTAAGTACTCAAAAGACAAAAAAGCAACAAAGGTGTAAGTTTTTAGTGTCTTTTCATCTTCATGTAGGACCTCAGGATGATCCACAAGTATTTTCAAAGACAGAGAAGCCTACAGTGAAAATGTTGCTTTCCCAGGTGCCAGGATTACCTCTGGATTTGGCCCCAGGCTCCAAGTCCATTCTGATCCCAGACACACAGATGTGGATCTCATCCTTCTGAAACACTAGGACCAGGAAGAAAGAACAGAACAAACCAAGTGTCCTCCCAGGCGACAACCGAGTTAGAGGTGATGACTTCTCAGGTTCTGTAGGTGACATAGAAGCCAGCCAGCATCCATAAACCCCCCTGGGACTTAATGGGCACCATTCAAAATGACCCATGATTGTAGCGAAGCACATTTGGATTTATTTTTGTTCCGGAATAGAGTTGAGGTGACCTTACAGATCAACGTCATGAATTGAGGAACTAGTTTTTTCTTCCAATGTCTTTCCAATTATTCTGTTAGTAGCTGATCTTCCAAAAATTAAATATGCAGAAACTGTTTTTTTAAGCTTTTTATTTCTTTAAAAACCGCTCTTAAAATGTAACTGTTCTGGAAAGGTATAACCTCATAAACCTTGGTTAATCAGTCATTTATGAGAGTTGTATAATGGGATTTAAGTCCTAAAATAAATGGGTTACAATTTGCAAGAAGTTTGGAGGAGGCAGAGGAGACAAAAGTAAGAGGAAATGAAAGGCAGGTGTAATTCACCAATATTTACTCTGTTTTTTAATAACTGCTTTATTGAGCTATAATTCATATACAAGTGACCCATTAAAGTGTACAATTCAATATTTTTTGTATATGTAGCATGGTGTGACCATTACCACAATTTTAGAACATTCTTATCACCCCTTTTGATTACAGCTGTTCTAGTGTGTATGAAGTGTATCTCATTGTGCTTTGTGTTTACATTTCTCTGACGGCTAATGATGTTGAGTATCTTTACATGTGCTTATTGGTCATTTGTACATCTCCTTTGGAGAAATTTTTACTTGGATACTTTGCCTATTTCTATTTGGGTTACTTTTTCTTTTTGATTTATAAGTGTTTTTTATATATTATACATACAAATTCCTTATCAGAATATGATTTGCAAAAATTTTCTTCCATTTTGTGGGGTATTTTTTTTTACTTTACTGATGGCACTTTTCAAAGCACAGAAGTATTAAATTATGATGAATTCCAATTTATCTTTTTTTGTTGTTGTTGCTTCTGCTTTTGGCATTGCTTATTAGTTGTGCTTTTGGCTCTTACATTAGAACTTTGATTCAGTTTGAGTTAATTTTTATATATTTGAGAGGTAATGATCCAAATTCATTCTTTTTCATGTAGATATCCAGTTGTCTCAGGGCTATTTGCTGGAGACTATTTTTTCCCCATTGAGTTGTCTTGGTATCCTTATTCAAAAGTCAATTGACAAAAATGTTAGGCTTTAGTTCTGGATCTTAATTCTGTTTCATTAATCTACAAGTCTATCATTATGCCAGTACCACTCTATCTTGATTACTTTAGCTTTGTAGTAAGTTTAGAAATTGGAAACTGTTCTGTTTCAAGATTGTTTTGGATATTCTTCATCCCTTGAATTTGCCTATGAATTATAGAATCAACTTGTCAATTTCTGCAAAAATCTCAACTGAGATCATAATAGGGATTGTGTCAAATCTATGGATAAGTTTGGGAAGTATCACCATCTTAACAATATTAAGTCTTCTGATCTATGAACATGGAATATCTTTCCATTTATTTAGGTCTTCTTTAATTCCTTTCAACAATGCATTGTAGTTTTCAGAGTGTAAGTTTTGGACTTCTTTTGCTTAATTTTCCCTAAGTATTTTATTCTTTCCAATGTTAGAATAAATGGAATTGTTTCCTTAATTTTATTTTCAGGTTGTTCATTATAAATGTATATACATAAAATTGGTTCTTATATATTGACTTTGTATCCTGAAGCCTCCCTGAACTCACTTATTCCAATAATTTGTAGTGGATTCTTTCAGATATTTTGTGTACAAGATTACATCATCTTCAGATAGAGATACTTTTTTACTTCTTCCTTTTTCAGCAACATGCATTATATGTAATTTTCTGATATAACAGCCCAGGATAGAACCTCCAGTACAACATTGAATAAAAGTGATGAGAACAGATATCCATGTCTTGTTCTTGATGTTAGAGGGAAAGCTTTCAGTGTTTCATTGTTAAGCTTAATGTTATATGTAAGTTTTCATAGATGCCCTTTATCAAGTTGAGAACGTTTCCTTCAATTTTTAGGTTTCTGAGTGTTTTATTTTACCATGAAAATCTGTTGAATTATATCAATAATTTTTCTGCATCTATTGAGATGATTGACAACATTAATTGATTTTTAGATGTTAAACCAACCTCATTTTCTAGGTTCAATCTCACTGGTGTGTAATCTATTTAGTATATTGCTGGATTTAATTTGCCAGTGTTCTGCTGAGGATTTTTGTATCTGCACTCATAAGGGATAATGGTCTATAGTTTCTCTTATTTTAATGAGAGCTTTCTCTTTAATTTTAATGTCTTTGTCTGATTTTGGTATCAGGGTAATGCAAACCTCATAGAATGAGTTTAAAAGTATCCCATCTTCTATTTTTCTGGAAGACTTTGTGAAGAATTGGTGTTAATTTCTCTTAGATGTTAAAACAAAGTCTGATATTAGATGAATATTGCAATGCAAAGCTGGATTTTAGATGATATGCTTAAGTCAAAAAAAAACTACCAAAGGCCAAATATGGATTTGCTGAAAAAAAAGAACAGTTCTCTTGAATCAAGTTGCACTTTGGTAATAGAAACATAAATACAGCCTTAATAAGCAAATGTGATAACAGCTGCTACTTACTAAAATTGTAATTGTAAAGGAATATTCTGAAGCACCCATAGTTTGTAGTGGTATATGGAGGTATATGGTATATAGTGGTATAGTCATAGCATGGGTGTTTCGATGAACAGTAATGCAGTAGAAAGATGGATATTAAATGCCCTCCTCTCCAAACAACTGAGAGAGGTCAGGGCAGACCAATCAGAGGAAGGCCAAGCCTGTTTGTGCTTCTCAGGGCAAATAGGACTGGGGGAAAGCCAACAGTTTGAGTTCCCCTGGCCTGCCCTTTCCCGCAGTGGCAGCCTGCTGGGCTGGCTCTGCTCTGCTCTGCATTTTCCCTCCCAACTGGAGCTTGGCAGCTGCAAATGTCCATAATTATGGAAGATCCTCTCGTATTCTGCTCTGTGGTTGAAATAATGACAGTCTCTTTTTATTACTGTTCTAATGGCTTCACACTCTGAATCACTGTGGTATTATTAATAATGGCAAAAAGGGGTCTTATTTAGCACGGATAGAACTTCCCCATACATCACTTCAAGAGCGGATGGCTGAGCTGACAGGTTAACGAAGCTGCCCAGATATGCAGCTGAGCCATTAAAGGATGCAGCAGTAAACGGGTGCGTGTGGGGATGAGACAGCAGCACTCTGCTCAGTCATTCACGCTAGAGAGATTTCACCCCACACCTGAGTCCTGCATCAGAACAGACCGGGTGCTTCTTAAATGCATGCCTTTTATCTCAACAGCCCTCCTTAAATATGCAACTTTTTAATGAGCTCCTGGGCTTTCCAAAAATGTGTATGCCATCTCCTAAATGGAATAAACAGAATCACCTTGCAATATAAAGCGCTTAAAAGAGAGCAAAGAGGCAATAAACCAATTGAGTGTAAGCAATGTAGGTATGACTCTTTCACAAGGATTCCAAACTGTGCTGGGGGAGGGCTCACAGACTGGGCACTCTGGTCCCACCAGCTTCCTTCCTGTACATAAGGGACACATGGGGCCAGGACCAGAGGTTCAATTCTTCTCCACCTTGATAACAAGTTGGCCATGGATGGAATGTCCTGAAATGTGACCTAGGCTTTTCTGGAAAGACAGCATCTCATGCTGACGGGAGGCACCTTCGTCCATACTACGCCTCTCTGCCTTTCCCAGCCCTTCTTACCCTCTCCCTCCCTCCCTTCCCTTCTTCACTTTTGGGCCCCTTTACCTCTAGCCCCAGGAATGATCATACCAGCATCCGTAGTCTTTTCCCAAATTCTACGCTTACTGTAATTTATCAGCCACTAAGCATTTAAAGCTGCTTGCAGCATTAAGCAGCAGAATGGGCTAATGTTTTATTGTCTGTTCGCATTTATGACAGAATACTTGTCAGTGAATCATCATTCAAGATTGTCGTTAGGTGTGACACAACCACGATACCAAGAACGACAGTGAAAGAGTGCAGAGCCAAAAGCTATGGAAGTCAGGTGATCAATCAGATTCACCACCTTCTTTTGAACGTCCTGGAGCAAGGACAAAAAATTTAGGATGCATTTTGATGATGCCAGAAATACGCTTCTTCAATGAGGGAAATGTAAAATATATAACTTCCTCATAGCTTCTAAACTTCTGCTTGGATTATTGGAGTTTCCTATGTATCAAAATTAAATATAAGGGCCCTAAACATGTAACATAGTGTCACAGTTTAGTTCTCATCTCTAAGAGGAACGTGTGACCTAGATATGTAAGCACTGCAGTGAAAAGGCAACAGCTAAAAATGTCCAGCTTTTTTAAAATTTCATACTCTTCTCTTTACCTGCCCCAATATGAGAACATTCCAGGCAAGGAATATGTGACTGGACAACGCAAATCCCAAATCCAGTAACTGGATGCAAAGGGCTTGTCTGAGGGCTGCTGCTGTCTTGATGCCAGATAAAACTGTTCTTCATGAGGGTGGGGAGACAGAGAAGTTTTGAGCATTAGTCGAGAGTCTGAAGACTCTGAACACCCAGTGTCTGGGTAGGTAGGAGAGAAAATACAAAAGATGTTAACACAGTTGAATCTGGCAGGGGGGTGAGAGGAAAGAAATGGGAAAGAAGGGGGACTTCACAGAGGCTGATGTGACTTTGCAAAGAATGAGGGAAGGCTAATGCCATTGGGGTCTCTGTCTGTCTCAGTCTGCATGACTGTAATAAAACACCATAAACTGGGTGGCTTATACACAAAAAAATTATTTCTCACAATTTCTCTATTTCTCACAACCCAACAATCTCCCCTGGTGGAAGGGATGAGGAAGCTTTCTGGGGTCTTTTACAACAGGGGTCCTCAACCCCCAGGCTGCAGACCGGCCAGTTAGGAACTGGGCCGCACAGCAGGAGGTGAGCGGCGGGTGAGCAAGCAAAGCTTCATCTGCCGCTCCCCACCACTCCTCATCACTTGCATTACCTCCTGAACCATCCCCCCTACCTCTGTTCATGGAAAAATTGTCTTCCACGTAACTGATCCCTGGTACCAAAAAGGTTGGGGACCACTGTTTTACAATGTAAGGACACTGATCCTATCATAAAGTCACCACTCTCAAGATTGAATCACCTCCCAAAGACCCCCACCTCCAAACACCATCACATTGGGGCTAGGATTTAGCATGAATTTTGTGGAGATACAAACATTCAGTCTACAGCACTCTGGTAGAGTACCTGTCTCCAGATGATCCCTCTGGAAATGTCAGGACCAGTTGTCCTGGTGCTGACTATTCCCTTCTTCTGCAGACAACTTGTAAAATTCAGTATTTCTGAGCAGAGAGACAGTTTGGATGCCCCATCCTTGGTTCTTTCTTTACTGAGATGAGAGAGAAAGCCCTCTCTCTACTCTGGGTGCTACTAGGCTACTTCAGTTAACTCCTGGGCTGGGAGAGCTCACACATGTTCATTTGCTCATCATCATATTTCCAGTTCTGAAGAATCTGGGAAAGAAGAGATCTGAACTGAATGCAGAGATCAGGAAGGGCAGTCCTTCACCGCCCTCATATCTGCTTCCCACAATCTCTGTGTCCCAGTTTTTATGACGAAGACACTGCGAAGGTGTAGGTTCTAGAGGTTGCAGCTTCCTTTTCCTCACGTGGTTCCTCTAGGAATGAGTATAATTATTTTTCTTTTTTTTTTCTTTTTTCAACTGAACCATTATTGATTTATAGCATTGTGTTAGTTTCAGGTATAGAGCATAGTTATTCAGGGTTTTTTTCAGATTATATTCCATTACAGGTTATTACTAGATATTAAATATAATTCCTGGTTCTAAACAGTAAATCCTCATTGCTTATCTACTCTATGTATAGTAGTTTTTATCTGTTAATTCTATACTCCTTATTTGTCCTTTCTCCCCTCTCTTTCCCCTTTGGTGACCATAAGTTTGTTTTCTATGTCTGTGAGTCTATTTCTGTTTTGTATATAGATTTATTGTATTACTTTTAAAATTCCACATGCAAATGGCATATAGTATTTGTCTTTCTCTGTCTGACTTATTTCACTAAGCAGAATATTCTCTAGGTCCATCCATGTTGCTGCAAATGGCATCATATCATTCTTTTTTATGGCTGAGTAATATTCCATTTCATATATATATACATATGTCTTGGATGTCTTGGCTTCCATGTCTTGGCTATTGTAAATAGTGCTGCTATGAACATTGGGGTACCTATACTTTTTTGGATTAGAGTTTTTGTCTTTTCCAGATATATGCCCAGGAGTGGGATTGCTACTTCATATAGTAACCCCATTTTTAGTATTTTAAGGAGCCTCCATACTGTTCTCCATAGTGGCAACACCAATTTTCATTCCCACCAACAGTTTAGGAGGGTTCCCTTTTCTCCATATCTTCTCCAGCATTTATTATTTGTAGACTTTTTGGTGATAGCCGTTCTGACAGGTGAAAAGTGATACCTCATTGTGGTTTTGATGTGCATTTCTCTACTATTTAGCAATATTGTACATCTTTTCATATGCCTGTTGGCCGTCTCTATGTCTTCTTTGGAAAACCATCTATTTAGGTCTTCTGCCCATTTTTTGACAGGGTTGTTTGCTTTTTCAATATTGAGTTGTATGTGTTGTTCATATACAATACTTTGATATTAACCCCTTATTGGTCACAGCATTTGCAAATATTTTCTCCCATTCTGTAATTTGTCTTTTCATTTTGTTGATGGTCTCCTTTGCTGTGCAAAAGCTTTCAAGTTTCATTAGGTTCCATTTGTTTAGTTTTTCTTTTTTTCTTTTTATTTTTTTGCCTTGGGAGCCTGATCTAAGAAAATATTGCTATGATTTTTGTCAAAAAATATTTTGCCTATCTTCTCTTCTAGGAGTATTATGGTGTCATGTCTTACATTTAAGTCTTTAAACCATTTTAAGTTTATCTTTGTAAGTGGTGTGAAGGAATGTTCTCATTTCATTCTTTTATGTGTAGCTGTCAAGCTTTCCCAACACCACTGTTGAAGAGACTCTTTTCTCCATTTTATATCATCATATCATTTGTCATAGATTAATGGACTGTAGGTGGATGGGTTTATTTCTGGGCTCTCTCTTCTGTTCCATTGACCCATACATCTGTTTTTGTGCCAATAGCATACTGTTTTGATTACTGTAGCTTTGTAATATAGTCTGAAGTCTAGAAGAGTTATACAGTAAGTTCCCAAAATATGAACCTTCAAGTTGCGAACTTTCAAAGATGCGAACGTGTGTTCACATGTCTAATCATGTAAGTTAGTTCTATTTGAGGAAGCACTGTTAGTTTTTGAGGCACAGAACCTGAACATAGAATGGTACATGAAGGTTGAAGCACCCATTCAGAATGCAATTCAGTGCTACCGTGTCACCTATAATGGGAAAAAAAAGAGCTACTACCCAGACATAACTGGATCATTTTTTCAAAAGGGTAGATAGAATTGAATCCAGCAAGAAACTAGAACCTGTGCCATCAATGTCAGGCATGAGTGAAGTTGCAACTTGTCCTCCATCTCCTATTGCTGAGGATCCTTCACTCTCCCATGTCCCAGCTCCTGTCCCTCCTCCAGTCAGTAACTCTTCTCACCTGTTCTCACCATGTCAGCCCCTGTATGCTAGCTGTTGTACTGCACTACTGTACTTTTCAAGGTACTATACTGTAAGATTAAAAATGTTTTCTTTATTTTTTGTGTTTATTTGTTTTCTCTGTATTATTTGCATCAAAAGTATTATAAACCTTTACAGTACAGTACTATATAGCTGATTGTGTTTGCTGGATACCTAGGCTAACTATGTTAGACTTATGAACAAATTGGACTTACGATGCACTCTTGGAACAGAATTTGTTCATACATAGGGGACTTACAGTACCTCCAGTGTTTTTCTTTTCTCTCAGGATTGTTTTGGCAATTCTGGGTCTCTTGTGGTTTCATATAAATTTCAAGATTATTTGTTCTAGTTCTGTGAAAAATTTCATGGGTATTTTGATAGGAATTCCATTAAATCGTAGATTGCTTTGGGTAGTATGGCCCTTTTAACAATATTAATTCTTCCAGTCAAGAGCATGGGTTATCTCTTAATTTCTTTGAATCATCTTCAATTTTCTTTATCAATGTTTATAGTTTTCAGCGTATAGGTCTTTCACCTCCTTAGTAAAGTTTATTCTAGGTATTTTATGTTTTTGATACTATTTTAAATGGGATCTTTAAAAATTTTCTTTCTGATATTTCACTATGAGTGTAAAGGAATGCAACAGATTTCTGTACATTAATCACGTATCCTGCTACCTTGCTGAATTCATTTATTAGTTCTAATAGTTTTCATGTGGAGACTTTCGGGTTCTCTATATAGAGTATCATGTCATCTGCAAATAGTGCTGGATGTACCTCTTTCCTTCCAATTTGGATGCCTTTTCTTTCTTTTTCTTGTCTGGCTGCTGTGGCTAGGACTTCCAATACTATGTTGAATAGAAGTGATGAGAGTAGGCATCCTTGTCTTGTTCCTGATTTTAGTGGGAAGGCTTTCAGCTTTTCACCATTGAGGATTATGTTGGCTGTGGGTTTGTTTTAAATGGTCTTTATTGTGTTGAGATATGTTCTCTCTACATGCACTTTGGTAAGAGTCTTTATCATGAATGGACGTTGAATTTTGTCAAATGCTCTTTCTGCCTCTATTGAAAAGATCATGTGTATTTTGTTTTTTCTTTTGCTGCTGTGGTGCAGCACATTGATTGATTTGCATATGTTGAATAATCCTTGTGACCCTGGGATGAATCCAACTTGATCATGGCGTGTGATTCTTTTTATGTATTGTTGGATTCAGTTGGTAATATTTTGTTGAGGATTTTTACATCAATATTCATCAAAGATATTGGCCTGTAATTATCTCTTTTTTGTAGTGTCTTTGTGTGATTTTGGTATCAGGGTGATGGTGGCCTCTTAGAATGAATTTGGGAGTGTTCCCTCCTCTTCAATTATTTGGAAGGTTTTGAGAAGGATAGATATAAATTCTCCTTTGTATGTTTGGTAGAATTCCCCAGTGAAGTTTGGTTTGCAGCAATTTTTTTTTTTTTTACAGATTCTATTTCACTTCTAGTGATCAGCCAGTTCAAATTATGTTTCTTCTTGACTCAGTTCGGGTAGGCTGTATGTTTCTAGAAACTTGTCCATTTCTTCTAGGTTGTCCAATTTGTTGGCATATAGCCAGAAATAGGTGTTGTTAAACAAACTCTTCCTCTATCACTCAGGCCTTGCTGGTTAGCTGTGTCCTCATATTCCATGGTGAGGGGCTATAGACACAACAGCAGCCTTCCATTGACTATGTGTGCTGTCTGGGGGCTCTTTGGGAAAATCCATTTCCTTTCCTGCCTTTTCTGGAGTCTAGAGCTGCTTTCCTTGCATGCCTTGGTTCATGACCCTCCTCCATCTTCAAGGGCACCATAACATCTTCTCTCTCTCTTGTTTGCCTCCTCTCTGCTTCCATCATGTGGTCTTCTTCTCTTCTTTCTGTAGTCAAATCTTTCTTTTACACTCTTATATGCACCACTGATTACATTTACCACCCACCCAGATAATGCAGGATAATCTCCCCATCCCCAAATCCTTAATCACATTTACAAAGAAGATCTTCCTTGAAGGTAAACTTCACAGGTTCCAGGGATATGAACCAGGAAATATTTAGTGGGTACTTTACCCCTATCACATTGGGACTCTGATTCTGATTCCCAGGAGGCCTGAACTCCAGTACCGATTGTGAGATTCCTATGACATCCTTGAATCTCTTGACATGACATGGACACTTGAAACAAAATAAGATTAAAAATTGAAGTGAAAAAAAAAGTTTTGTGATAAATATAATTGCATCCTTGAAAAGTTTAAATGTTTCTGTTAGGAAACTTTAGACCCAATAAAAATTGTATGGATTGGCAAGACATAAAGTAAATATACCTAAAATCAATTATAGTCTTCCATACCAGGAGTAACCTGGAATAAATCATTTATAAGGAATTTCTATTTACTATAGAAACAAAAACATAAAATATTTAGAAACAAATTTAAGAAGAGACACATGGCCTTTATACAGAAAATAACTAAAGTTTTTTTTGGAAATATAAAAGACTTGAATACAGCGATCAATATCCCACTTTCTAGGTGGGAAGGTTAATTATGATATGTCAGTTTTTATCAGATTAATTAATGGATTCCACTTAAGTTTGGGTATAATTTTTCACGGAACATTAGGAAAAGGTTTCAAATTCATCAAGAAGATAAAACTAAAGAGTGCTTTGACAGAAAGAAGTAGAGAAACAGTAACAGGATGGCTTAAAATGTGACCAGGAAGCAAGTCCATCATGTTGGAGCTTCACCCTGGGCAAGCTACCCCACTCTACGGAAGTTAAGTTACCTTATCTGTAGAATGAAGGCATGCCAGCATCCATAAATGAATTCTGCAAGGCAGTATCACTGAGTGTTTAAGTCGAGCTGAGTACATTGTGTTCTGGAAATTTGTCTCCAGCGATACAGGAAGCATTTCCTGTGATACTGGAAACAATGTTTCAATATGAACATTTGAAATAAAATTGTTCTGTGTCAACAGAGTGCAGGGAAAATTAACATTTTAGATTAATCTATTGGCTTCCTTCATGTAAAATTTAAATGTATGCAAAGTAAATTTAATAAGTAAGAATCAATTTCAACCATGTCCCCCAAAACACTTAATGCATTCAATTTAGACAAAAGCAATTTTAAAATATTCTCCTTGGAAAAATGGCAAAATAGCATGATTTTGGGATCCTCATTATTCCAGCACTTTCTGTAACTTGTTTTTCATCAGGAAGTGGTTGGAGCCAGGTTGGGAAAGGAAGCATGTGGCGCCCCCATGCTTATCTAAGCTCAGAAACAGGTTTGCACATGACTGAAAGCAAGTAAGAGGGTAGAAATGTGCACTGTTATTTGTAAGAATCTGAAGTATGACGACTAAACACAAGAAAATAATAAACTGATGAAGCAATAAGAAAGAAGGTTTAACTAAGAGTTGTTACTGGTATAAATAAATAATTAGGTCGCTTAGGAAAAGTCTCACTTTACAAAATTCACTGAAATAGAAAGCAAATTGCTCAGATGCCCTTGAATCCTTTTTATTCACCCTTGGGCTCCGGAAGATGTGTGTCCTGCACATGCAGGTGGTTGAAAATGCCTGGACATTTGTAGCTCTAAATCCCCACTTAAACTGCCAGGACTGCGGACGTTGGCTCCCTCACTTCAGGGTCAGATGGCTCTGAAGTGTAGCTCCCTACAGAGCCCCCAGGGCATCCAAGAGCCAGACCTCACCTGAAATCACATCCATTCCCTTCCCTGTTTTCCCCACGTCCTTACCTTTTCCACTGCAAACAGGAGTTGTAAAAAAAATTGAAGAATAAATTAAAAGCAGTAAAATTTAGAAATAAAAGCTGCTTGATACATTGGGATATATTTGCAGTGTATGGTACAAAGGGTCACAAAACTGAATCAACACAAACACTTAAGAAAAAGATAAGAAAGAAAATGGAAAGAACAAGGAAGTATATGAATTGGCAATTCAGTTAAGGAGGAATACAAATGGTCAACAAACAAACCTCAGGACCTATGATGCTCAACTTGGGAAAAGTAAATAAAATGAAATTTATTTTTCCCATCGTTTCAGAAAATCCAAAAAGTTTGATAATAATGAGTGTTCGTGGAGGTGGAGGGAAATCAATATTCTCAAACACTAAGTTTTGATAGCTACCTTGGGGGGCCATTTGGAAGTATTTCCTAAAATGTAAACTATGTATAACTTGTGGCCCAGAAGTTTTAACACCCTTATTCATTCATACAAAAAATATATATTTCTTAGTTATGTGAGATAATGTAGAAGGAAACTACAGGTGGATCAGGTCGGCTTGTGGTTGGAAAATGTCAAGCAATAAGATCGGACTCCACCTCTCTTGCCTACCCAGGAGGGATCCTCAATAGCTCTCCCCTCCTCTCCCCAGCACGCTCGCTTTCCTCCCCTCTCCTGAATCTTCCTCAACAGCAAATGCACATGTGCCTGCCATCTAAACACTACGCTCCTTGTCTCTGTCCCCCTCATGCTCACACCCCACTCCTCTGCTCCCCTGACCACTGAGACGCCCTCACCACATGCCATGCCCTACTTGTCCATCCTCAATGGCTTTCTTGACTCCAGAAGCCTAGGTCCTACATTCCACTCAGGTCCTCCTCTTGGGTGTCTAATAAGCATCTCAGACTTGGCATCATTCAGAACAGGACTCTTTCCTTTCAGACTGCATCTTCCCATAGCCTAGACCAACTCAATCATGACAGCCCATTTAAAACATTTCTCAGCAGGCATACACACAAAAGCATTGAAAACAATATTAGACACATATTTTCACATCCATGTCCATTCCTGCTTTCCTTACAATAACCCCAAATGTCCTTTAACTGACAACTGGATAAACAAGATGTAGTACATTCATAGAATAGTATCCAGCCATATAAAGGAATGAAGTACTGACTCGGGAACAACATGGATGAACCTTGAAAAAGTTATGCTGAGTGAGGAAAGCCAGACACAAAAGGCCATGGATTGTATGAATGTATTTAAATGAAATATCCGGAATCGATAAATTCATTGAAACAGAATGTACATTTGTCCTGAGGCTGGAGGGAGGGTGATGGGTAGTGACTGCCTAATGGGGATACTGGCTTCCTTTGGGGGAAAACTTGGGGAACTAGATAGTGGTATGATTGCACAGCACTGAGAATGTACTAAATGCCACTGAATTGTACACTTAAACATGAGCACGTTCATGTTATTTAAATTTTAACTCACTTAAAAGAAATAGACAAGACAAATAGCCCTAAAACAATTCTCAGTCCAACAGCCAGGAGTCAGCCTTGACTTTTCTTACTCTCTCACAACCACATTCAGCCTGCAAGTAAATCCTGCTGGCTGTTCCCTTGAAGAATATCCAGGACCTGCACTCACCTCCCCCCAGTTCCTGCCCTGGTCCTGCCCACGTGGCCTCCTGTATGGTAGCAGGGCTCTGAGCTCATGCATGCACCTGTGCCGTCTCTCCTCCACCCGTGTCAGAGTGGTTCTGGGACTCCCCACTGTCCCCATCATGGGGCCTCCTGTGGATTCCCCTTCCGAACAGAGTGAAACCTTAGCAGCACTTTTACTCCTTTCCTGCATCTCACTTCGCTTAGCTACACTGACCACCTGACCACTCCATGAAAGTGTCAGTGAATCCTCTGCCACAGGGCCTTTGCACCTGCCATTCATTTTGCCCAGAGACTTCTCCCCGTATCTCCACATGCTTTCCCTCTCTCCTCCCTCAGACATCTGCTCAAATATCACTTGTTTTCCATAACAAAGTAACATCAAAGTTAATGCAGCATTAAACTATAACCCTCCCTTCTGTAATACACATCCTTCTTCTTTGCTCTGCTCTTCTCCACAGCACCTACTTCTGGAATACAGAGTGTTTTTGTCATTTGCTTATTTTTCTTCCCTCAGACTAAAGTGTAAGCTCTGTGAGGAGTGGTATCACTCCCCTCCACCCTGCAGAGGGAGCTGCTAAAGGGACAGTTAGCTGAAGGCTGGGAGGTGGGGGCTTGTTCATGCCAGGATCCTCCTCCGTCAGGCTTCTCTCCTGAAGTGACAGAGCAGGGAGGAGAGCTGCAGTGGGACATTCCTGCCCTGACACCACAAGGGTCTGTCCTGAAGGTTAGTTTTTGCTCTGAGACGTCCATTGTGCTGGCCGGCACATTCTCAGGAATGCCTGCCGTCTGAGGCTCCTCTTGTCTGGTCCCCCCTCTATCTCTCTCTCCTCTCACAGGTGCCAGACCTTATCAGGATGTGGTCTGAAGGCTCTCCATCTCTCCTGCTCCCTCTCCCCTCTAGCCTCATGGCATGCTCCCTGTGTCACCTTTGACCTCTAACTCCATCTAGACATTTGCTTCCCAGAGTATCCAGGCAGGAAAAATTTTATCTATGCTGCTCAATTATATACGTCTAGTGCTCAGAATTAAAACCCCTCACCTATATAATTAGTAAAGAAACATGCATAGAATATATTCAAACCAATGAACAATCAAAGAATGCAGAAGAAAATAACATTGTAATATTTTGTTTCTCAAATTAACCAAAAAAATAATGCTGTATTGACTGCGAGGCTGGTAAATCATACCCTGCTAGTATTGATAATAAGCATATCATTTTTCAAAACTAGCTTGGCAACATGAAAAAGAGACTTTAAAACTTGATCCAGCAGCCCCTGAGGACTGGTATGAAATCATTTAAAATAAAGCAAAACTAGAAACAACTGATATATACAAAGTTATCCATTGTGTCATTAAGTATAAAGGGAATAAAGTGCATTTCCAACTGAAACTGGTCACTTGAATGAGTTCTCATATCATTTAAAAGGGAGATGCTGAAATGGAATTGAACTCGAATAACCTGTTTAAGACACAGAGGAAGGAAGAGAGCTGGATTTGCAGGATCCTGATCCTCTGGAACGGTATTACCGTATTGATGGAGAAGGATTGATGGTGCCCGCATTCTCCTCTGAAGTTGATGCAGTCTGTATTCCTAGAGCAGGACACTGCACTTCTCCCCATTTGATGAGTGGGATTTCTATTATGTTCAAATTCATTTTATCTCCATGCTCAATGCTTGGGAGAACACACGCAATTTTGTTGATTTTTCAGAGGGCAATAATTCTGACACATTTTATGGACCTAAGAATAGCTTTCCAGAGTACAAACAGAAAATAACTACATTAAATGTACAAATCAGTTTTAAGATGCATCCTGCTTTCCAAAATGTTCAGAAGACTACAATTGTGCATCTTTGAGTTGGGGACATAGTGTAGAGGCTAAGCCGCTGAGTTGAGAACTTGGTCTGCTCCAAACCGTTCACCTGGCTCTGCACTCACATTGCTGTGTATCTCCTGACACCAGGTGCAAGAAATGTCCAGGTGGAGCCCAGCTCAGCGCCTTCTCACAGCTCACGCATGCACATCATGCATGTGCACCACCGATGGAAGGCTTCCCCAAACCATCTTACCTTTATTATTTGTGATGGATTCTGATGCACTCTACTCTATAATTTATTTTTAAAAGAATAGTCAAAGCTCCATCCACATGTGGGTCACCACCACAGCATGGAAACTCTGCTCAGAAGAAAGGCTGCAGATCTCAGAGTGGGGAGCAGTGCAGAGATTCCCACATGCCCTGTCACCCAGGAGGGGATGACTCAGTAAGCATCCTGCTGCCAAGTTGCAGGACGCCTGGGTTCATCGGCACACTGGTACACACTTGTACACACGCACAGTGGGTGCTTTCTCTCCAGGATGCCAGGTGTTCCCAAGTGGCCACAGAAGACCCAGATCTCTAAGGTGAGTTCAAAGGTTGCATTTAAGTACTACTCCTCCCTACTGTCCTGAATCTTGAATGCTTTTTATGGAATAGAGTTTGTTTGGTGATGGGAGTGGGTATAATTAGGAGTTTCTATACGATGTGGAGATAGATGGGTTCATCAGTTTCTAAACACTCAAATCCCTTTAAGACACATCTGGAGGGGAGGTTCTCCTCCTAGTGAGGGTACAAGCCAGCAGGATCTGTCTCCTTGGGCTGGTTCCTTCCCCTCCCATTTTCTGACAGGCAGGCTAATGGGGAGCTGCAGGATTTGTATTGGTGGAGCCCGAGGTGGCCATCCAAATGTCCATCAGTGCACTGTTGTGAAACACTTAGACACCTACGTATACCAGCAACTCTCAGCAGAAGTGCCGGAACTGAAGGGAGGCATGAGAACGTCTCACAGGAACTTAAACAAAGTAGAAGAAATGCCAAGCTTTTCAATTTACCTCTCTCTGAGGGTAAAGAAACCTGTGGTCAAAGGTGGAGAATTTCAACAGAGTGGAATAAAAAAGGAGGCAAGAGAACAGTGATCTTGCACTTTACATTAGACAAAGCATTTCCTACACTTTCTCTGATTTATCCTTCAGAACCTTCATGTGACACATATATCTGCCTTAATTCATAGGAAACTAAGACCCAGAAAGGTCATGGAACTTTCAAATGTCACACAGCCCAAAAAACATAAGAGGAAGGTTGTGAGATGCCTCTCTCAGGAACTTTGGGTTTGGTTTTGCAGTCAGGAAAGCCTTGAAGGTTAATTCAGGAAGCTATGTGAATTAGGATGTCACCATTGGCTTTTTTTAAATTAATTTTTATTGAAATATAGTCAATTTACAATGTTGTGTTAGTTTCTGCTATACAGCACAGTGCATATACATATATCCACTCTTTTTTATATTCTTTTTCCCATATAGGTCATTCCAGAGTATTGAGAACATTGAGTAGAGTTCCCTGTGCTACACAGTAGGTCCTTATTTGTTATCTATTTTATATATAGTAGTGTGTACATGTCAATCCCAATCTCCCAATTTATCCTCCCCCACTTTCCCTTCAGTAATGGTAATTTTTTTTCTACATCTGTGGCTCTATTTCTGTTTTGTAAATAAGTTCACATGTACCATTTTTTAGATTCCACATATAAGGGATATCATACAATACAATACATACAATACATACATACAATACATACAATACAATATTGTCTTATGATTACTTCACTCAGTATGACAATCTCTAGGACCACCCATGTCACTGTAAATGTCATTTAATAGTGTTAGAGGAACAATGGTTTCTCATCCACAGTTTACTTCGGGATCTCAGACTAAAGTAACTCTTGCCTCATTCTCCATCTAATGAAGAGTTTACTCTGTGCAGTGTATTTATTCTAGCAAGTATGCTGGGCCTAAGGCATCTGGTGACTAGATTCATGGCAGGTGCTGTGATGATGCCTGCATTTGACTGTCTTGCTTCTGTAATCAGTGGGGATTCCACAGTGAACCTACTGCATGTGATTTTTTTTTTAACATCTTTATTGGAGTATAATTGTTTTACAATGGTGTGTTAGTTTCTGCTTTATAACAAAGTGAATCAGTTATACATATACATATGTTCCCATATCTCTTCCCTCTTGCATCTCCCTCCCTCCCAACCTCCCTATGCATGTGATTTTAATTAAGAGACTTGGGAAACTGTTTGGCATATGTGAGATGCAACCATGAGTGTCTATGCAGTAAACAGAAGCAGTAAATGAGAAGCGGTTTTTGAGGTGGGCTCTTATGCAGACAGCCACAGCTCAAGTATAGCTTATCTGCTCACTAATGAATATGGCCTCACCCTGTTCATCATTAGTGTAACCCCCTCTTGGGGGAGTGAAAAATTACATGGGCTTGTTTCACAGTAAAATATGAAACATCCTATGTTTTATGTTGTGGGGTTTGTGTCATTTTAAATATTTTTGAAGTAAAGCATCTTTGTAACCGAGTGGGACCCTGTGGGGTTTCCCAGAATAGGACACCCCCATGTCCTCTGCCCGCCTCTTGTCTGTAGAAAAATTTTAGCCTCCTAGGTCTTCCCTGAGTTCCAAAGAGTAAATTTAATCAGAGATGGGAGAAAATGCATAAACAAAGGAGAACAGTTAAGAAAGAAAAAATAATAATAGTTTAGCCATTAAACAAAGTCAAGGATCTTTAGTTCCCCCTCAAGGGCTATAGATAATACTCTGAGCCATATCTTTGAGCTGTTTTGCAGATACTGAAACCCCCATCAGGTGAGAGAAGTTAACTGTATGCTGCCCACAAGCTTGTAGACCCCAGACTGGGTGGAACCAGAAGGTTGATGATGTTGACTCCCAATTACCTCACCACCAACCAATCAGAAGAATGTCCATGAGCTGATCATGCACCCTGCAATATACCTCCCTCACTTTGCCTTTAGAAACCTTTTCCTGAAAGTCTTTGAGGAGTTTGGGCCTTTTAAGCACTAGCTACCTGGACTCCTTGCTTGGTGCCTGCAATAAACATGGCACTTTCCTTCACCACAATCTGGTGTCAGTAGATTGGCTTTACCAAGAATGTGCATGGGCAAGGGGACCCAAGTTTGCTTCAGTAACATTTTGAGTATGAAATGAAGTAATGCTGATCTGATGCCAGATTAGGGAGATTTGGAATATTTTATTTACTGTTTTGACATAGAAATAGAACATGGAAGAGATCACATAATATCGGGGTAGTCAGTGTATCATTAACAAGAGACTTAAAAATTAAGGAAAGAATGACATATTGGAGAAAAGAAGCTCCATCCATCTCAGAACAGTGTCAGCTGATTTTTAACTCAAAACTTTGCTGTAACACAGACAGAGAAGATGAGGAGTGAAGAACAACATTATTAGGAGATTGCTCTGTGCTGTGGGTAAAATCCATGATAAAGGGGCTTTTGTAACAACCTGCCCCATTACCTTGATATTTATAAGAGGAACTGTTTCACACACACACAAACACACATTCACAGGCTCTGAAAAAGCATTGATGTGCTGTCTCACTAATTCCCAAAGATGTGGTTCTAACTGTATTTAAATAGTCAACATTTGCTAAAGAAGTTTTATAGCAAAATTCAGTATTAATGTAATAACAGTCAAAGTTTCTCACTCATTGAACATACCAGAATTCTGATAGATTAAAGTCCTATAATATGTACTTTTTCTTATAAGCACATTTATTTTTCAGAACTTATTGTTCAGTGACCCATCTCCACAGTTTTAAAAAACAAAAACAGTCTTAACAAAAATATTAGATGATCCTACATAATGTTGAATGCTAAGCAACTGCTTTTTGAGATGCCTGGGTCCCCTACAATAACTCATATAAAATGTATATAAATACTTTCTTAAATGCTCAGGAAAATAGGGGAAGAGAGAATAGATTGTCTCTTCCAATCATGACTGTAGGTTTTTTAAGATGTGTAAATTCCATAATAGTCGCTTCAGAGATTCAGCTATTATTATTAAAATCAATCTTAAAGAATGTCAAACTATATCCTTTTATCTGTTTCATTTATCAAAACATATTATTTATGTTCTTTCTTTCTTCTTGTTCTTATAAAATAACGAATTTTCCAGAGATATATCTCAATTGACATAATTTATCAAAGCAAAATGACAAGATGAGGTATGAATTAGAATTTCAGCAGTGATGTCAAAATGTAATGACTTATATGGGAAAA